>NC_134489.1:61912708-61917708 GCF_040206685.1 Ascaphus truei | reverse complement strand
TATAAAGACATTTCCAACAAGCATACTGTTATGCAATAGGTTTCTGTATTGCACAGTGACACCTATTCACATCATGAACAAAGCCATTCATCTTAGCCGGTTAAAATACCACAAACACAAGTCACTAGCCACAGTCGCGATACCTACAGTTAAGACCGATAATTTAAGGTTCGGCATATTGTATTATGCAAGTACACTAGTCACAGACTTCCTAACATTATCTATAGCCACAGAGAGCAAATCCATGTAACACTATCCTTATTTCATGAACATTTTCCAATACACACAGACAAACGAGAACCCGACAGGGTCAGGAGGGCTAAAACAGCTACAAGCTCTCGAGGAAAAGCTAGAAACCTTTAGCTAGCAGTGACACGGAGCTGCCAACAACTCAACTCGAAGTGGCACTGTGCCCACAACATGCCAACCCTTGGGTCACCCCACTCTTCCGTTTACAACAAAGGACACCGGGCCATAACAGGCTGGAACTGACTTCCTGTAATGCTACACCAAAGACGACGAGAATAGTCAACATGAACCCTGACACCCAATGCCATTGTATTGTCGCTGACAGTTTGTTGTGTATACATTAAAAATACTGTTTCGCTACCTCCCACGGATTTGGTGAGGGAGCCGTTTGGTCGTCCTCTGGCTCCTGTAGGACTCCCGTTCTGTTCCAACCTGGCCAGCTTGATTGGGGGAGGACTTCTGACATCTGGGCTGCTGCTCCTTCTGTCTGGACTGTCCCTTAAGCATGGACTCTCGCTTCTCCTCTCCATGCTGTTCTGATTCGGAGATAATGTTCTCCCGGGCAGATTGCAATAAAAAGGATCTAAAGAAGAGTGGGGAAAAGAGAAGGCATATAATGAGAGATTTGATGGGTCTGAAACGCACAGATAACTTCATCTGGGTTTACAAAACGTACTAAAAATAGAACAAATTAACAAAAACGGATCTATTTGCCTCTTGGTGAATCAGAGAAGCGTCTAGTGGCAATAATAACAATTATAATCAGAGAAATAATAATAATTAAAAAACACACTGTTGGCATTGAACTGTAACTTTGGGGGTATTAACATGCATATAAATAAATGTATGTATGTGTGTGTGTGTGTGTGTGTGTGTGTGTGTGTGTGTGTGTGTGTGTGTGTGTGTGTGTGTGTGTGTGTGTGTGTGTGTGTGTGTGTGTGTGTGTGTGTGTGTGTGTATACTAATGCATATGTCTATCTTATACATTTTAATTTTTAATTGCATATACCATTTACACTAATAATTAAAAAAATCATATTTTATACAATCACTACCTAGAGTCTACAAAAAAAATCAGAGCCATACAAAGGTAAAATATTAACATATTTCTGCCGCTCATCTGCATATCAAAAATATATTTCTGTAAAACACAAAACCCCTATTTGTGGCTTAACACGTTTGCTTCTGGAAGGGCCTGCATTAGGGTCAAGCAAGTAATTTGCACATGAAGAAAAAATAATAATTTTTAAAAAGTTGCTATAATTTAGACTTACAAGAAATACTTCCTCACTCTCAAATGTCTGTAAAGTTGAATGCCAACTTCTATCTAATGCAAGGAAATAATTCTACCCCAGTCCCTCCTCACACTGCTAACTTGTATTCACAGAGAAGCTGGCATTGGTGTTATATGCTCAGGAAGATCATACCTTTTCTGTAATTATAGGAAAGAAACTGCCAGAAACTTTGAGAGCAGAAAAATGCATCTGTGTGTGTATGTGTGTATATATGGATGTATAGATAGATAGTTCAGTGAGATTACATGGCAAAGTAACAATTATTACTCTGTGTATGGAAAGAGGAGAATCCACTATCACACTGCAGCACGCATGCCCCCCCCCCCCCTCAATCAATAAACAGAACTGTAATAAATAAAAATATGATTTTATTAGAAAGGTGTTTTGTGTTCTATCTACTTACTGCTTAGAGATTGTCTGTAGGATGCCTGGGCTGGGCTGAAGCTTTGTCCATGGATCATAAGTAAAGACTCCAGGGTTACAAAGTTTTTTTTTTCTTTCCTTATATTTTCTTGCTTGTCTTTTTTTTTTGTTTTCTCTTTTTCTGTCTGCAAAGCTTTTTTTTTTTTTTTTTTTTAATCTTTATCTTGAAATTGTTTTATTGTCCTTTTCTGTGTGAGTATAAGGGGTGATCAACTGTGATCAGGGTGGGAGGTCATTTGTAAAAAAAAAAAAAAAGAAAAACCCTTTCCAATCTTCCTGTTCCACTCACACAGTCCAGTGCAAGAAGCTGCAAAAGTCAAGCAGGGTACAGCCTATGAAAGTCTTCTTCACACCTTGGAAAAAAAAGAAATCAATGCAGGGAAATAGAGCAGAGCAGGCAGGGGGAAAGGCTGTAAAGTGAAAGGAATTCACTTTAGACCCCCTCAGATGGCTGTATGCAGCAGAGATGTGACAACCCCAATCTTAATCTTGCCTGCCAGCAACAGAAACTGACTGACACAAGAGGCAGAGAGACACAGGAGTGATTATTAGTTACGTTCAGTCAAGTCCTTTTTGGGGCTGTCCTTGTTTTGCCGATTTCAGTTCTTCTCCCCTACACACCCCCATGCAGACCTACTCTCATGCAAACATATAGCTATTAAAAAGGGAGAAGAGAGGGGGGGGGGGAGAGGATCTGATTAAGATATGGGGATGGGAGGATCAATGCACAGGAAGAAAGAGAAAAAAAAACAGATCTACAGGAGGAGGAAAAAAAAGGAAGGACATGAAAACCTGCTCTGGATTTGCTGTGGGGAGATTTCTTTTGCAATATTTTTTTTTGCAGGAGAGGGTGGCAGTGGATAACGAGTCTGGAGAAGGAAGATTTGCAGAATACAAGAGGATATGCAGAGAGAGCTGAAGAAGAGGGGATCTTCAGAGCTGGAGAAAAGGAGAGAAGATACGCTGATCTCTGCCCTGTCCCTGACATTGTTTCTATTTCCACCCAGCCAACAAGAATTTGTAATCAGCTTGATCACTGTAAGAAGGTTTGGCATTTATTATGGCTAATAGACAAGCACATGATCAATTCAATGACAAGACTTGTTCCTTTCATATAAAGCTGCATGAAAGAAGGAAATTAAAAAAAAATTAAAAAAAGCACGGACTGTCCCAAGATAACATTATACCTTGGAAGTATATTTTTGTATCATTTGCTGTAGAATGGGAGAGTTTGTCAAATCTCATTTGTATTTTATTATTATTTTTGCTGCTGGTGGCTGATCAATTCTGCACTTTTACTCTTGCTAGTGTATAATGATCAGGAAGGGAGAATCAGTCTGTTTGCTGTATGTGTCTGTCTTTGTTTTGATTTCATTCTCCATGGGATGGATCCTTGCACAAACAGAATTTAACATGCAACCTTCAGTACAATAAGGTAATATTAAACAGAAAGTCAAATAAGGTAATATTAAACAGAAATGCAGCTGTGCTATTAATAATTTATGGGATGTTACTGGCGTGTTAAACCTAAGCAAGAAAGAAAGCTGTCTTGCTTTAGTATTCATGTTATTATTCATAGCTGCATTGATTCTATAAGTTGTAACTACTAATTAAAGAGAAGCAGAAATAATCAATGTGTTTTTGTGTGTGTAAGAGCACATTCCTAATGCTTTGTGTTGTATAGAATTAAATATTCCTATTTTCATGCTCTGATAATCCTACAGTAACAGTTCCCTAAGGAAAAGTATTTTAATACATTGATAATTATACATTAGTGTTCAGCAGTTCTTTCTTTCAAATAAAAAGGTAATACATCCCAAAAGAAATAATTACGGTTGCATGTTACAGCAGTTCTGTATAGGGTTTGTTGGATGGGGCTAGACTTATGGATCAAATAAGTATCAACTAGTAAAGGGATCTGCCTGTTGTTTGTGGAAATGAATAATTCAGCGTCCCATTACGAACCAGAGAATTTGGGGAAGTGTAGCACCCCAGCACCCTAGTTGTCTGTGCCCACTGTTATACAGTAGGTCCAGGTGCTGTAGGCAGGGCGTCTGGGATGAATCTATATTTACTGTGATATAGCTGTTCCTAATTTCCATAGCTTTTAACTTGTAGCATTTGGATATTTATAAAATGATAAATATATATTTAAAACCTCTCTCTCTCTCTCTCTCTCTCTCTCTCGTGTGTGTGTGTGTGTGTGTGTGTGTGTGTGTGTGTATATACAGTCGAAATATTTACATAGAAAGTGCAACAGATACTATGTAGTTATTTGCATATTATACATATATTATTATCATTAATAATGTTGATGCGTTATAAATATAACATGCATATATACACACATATTATATATATATATATATATATATATATATATATATATATATATATATATATATATATATATATATACATAAACACACTGTATAGGAAGGTGAGCTTATTATAGAACATGTACAGATGATCTACTTCTATAGATCTATAGTTGTGTACCTCTTCTCAAACACCCCCTTTGTGACGTCACAATCGCTCAGCCCTGTCCCGCGGAGGAGGCTATATTTAAGGTGGTCCGATTTCAGTGTCACCTCTGAGAATCTTCCAGATAAGAGACCGCACACTTTTCACCCCATCCGCCTCCTGTCCGATAGGCTCCCCGCGCATTGTTACTGTGAGATCCTCTTTCATGTAAGAGGCAGCTCGTGGCTTGGTTAATTAGGTAGTGCTCGTTGTGTCTCTCAGGTTTGCCTTAAGGAAGGCTACTCTACGGTGGCGCCAGAGGTCCATGTGACAGAACGGCACCTTGTGCACCCAGCCACAGCCCCTCCAAGAGCAGTAACACTCAAACAGTGCAGCGCAGGGGACTGTTATTGTCCCCTGTCCATGCCTGATAGAGATCACCACACTACAGTTGTGCACAACTTTTGAAAATCTGTTGTGTGTGTATCGATATTGTATAGATATTATATTTATAGTTCTGTTATATATATATGATATATTTCTGTGTTTTGCATGTGTATATATGGGCGT
>NC_134489.1:61840208-61907708 GCF_040206685.1 Ascaphus truei | reverse complement strand
AAAGCCTAACTGTGGATAACACAAGAATGATCACAGAGCATAAGATGCCCACTGGTTTAGGTAACGTAGAAAAGATGCACTAGGGGACACAAGGATGCAGGGATCAAGCCATGTCATACTGTAGGTATTTGTATAGAGAATGACAATGGGAGTTCAAATGATTTGTGCGTTTATATTTTTTCCCAAGGCATAAAGACTGTGAGTGAATCGCCTACCAAAGTCTGTGATCAGGATTACATAAAAAAAATAGAACTGTACAAAAACATGATGAATTCGCATTGCCCCCATTAGGCGATCTTCTTGCTTGGGCAACGTATCTTACTTACAGTGAAGTGGAAATAATTCACCCATGCAACACATTTCTGCTGTTTAATAAACATTTGCTTTGTGATATAAGGTATGTTGGATGTATTTTCAAATTTGGGATATACATATATATATATATATATATACAATAAAGAATATCACTTGTGAGCACATTCACATGTCTTAGACAGGTCTGCAACCCTGCCTTTCAACCATTATCACCTTGCATACAGTGCTTCCACTGCAGCAAGGGATTCTGGGAAATGACATGCAAATGAGCACACAATGTGTCAATTTTTGCCTGAAATCCATATACATGGAACTCGTATAAGCAAATGCTCTGCTATTCACACAGCATTTAAGCACAGCATGGGATTAGATGCAAAGCCAGTCAAACCACTCACAGACATGTTTCAACCTTAATTGGTCTCATCAGAGTGAGGTTGGTTGTACTGGCTTTGCAATTTTCAAGCTGTCTATCTATCTATCTATCTATCTATCTATCTATCTATCTATCTATCTATCTATCTATCTGTCTGTCTGTCTGTCTGTCTGTCTGTCTGTCTGTCTGTCTGTCTGTCTGTCTGTCTGTCTGTCTGTCTGTCTGTCTGTCTGTCTGTCTGTCTATCTATCTATCTATCTATCAGTCAGGGCACACAATAACAGTAATAATCCAAAAGATTGGAGTGGGCACTACTGCATACCTACTAAACTGTACTAAGCCGAAATGTTAAGCTGCTAAAGATACATTTATTCTACCATTCGATGTGCCTCCTTTCTTTTACACACACACACACACACACACACACACACACACACACACACACACACACACACACACACACACACACACACACACACACACACACACACACACACACACACACACACACACACACACACACACACTATTACTTGGGAGCACATTCACATGTCTTAGACAGGTCTGCAACCCTGCCCTTCACCATTATCACCTAGCATATAGCACTTCCACTACTACACACACATATACTACTTTTTTCTGGCTGCAAAACAAGTCCAAAAAACTGCTCAATATTTAAAAGGAATTATATTTTTTCCCGTTAGCTCCTTGTGACCTTGGACAAGTCGCTTTATCTCCCTGTGCCTCAAGCACCAAAAACATAGGTTTAAATCCTCAGGGCTCTGTTAAATTGGACTTAATAACGTTCCGTTCTTTTTAAGGAAAATGGCTGAACATCGTAGTGCTAAGCAGCTTTGAAAATATGCATTACAGATATCGATACATTCAAATGAAATAACGCAACGTTAAAAAATAGCGACCTTCTGGGGACCTACCCCATAGAGTGTAAGCTGATTAGGGCTGGGACCATGTCGTAAAAATCCAGTGTACTGTGCTGCGTATGGCGCACATTGGGAGAAAAGCTCTATATTGAAATAAAGTTATTCAACTTATTGCATCTGTTGCGATTCTTTTGCATTGGGTTTGTTCAGTTTTGCAGTTGGGAAACTTTAGTAAACAAATCTAATAGTATTGCTCCTACACGCAGCGTTAAAAGGCAGAGTTATAAACAAGCTTTAAAGAAAAGTCACAATAGTGACTGTCTTTTATAAGATCCACAGTTGTCACTCTACATCACTTACAAAAAAATGCTATTCCTTGTAATGTTATTTTCTTCTGAGATAACTGATGCTGATATAGGATTTGTATAGTAGCCTCTGATGGGCAATACTGGAGTGAAAAACAGCTACTAGATTTATCAAACAAACTGAATCCCATGGAAAGTAAGAGGATTTTTCCTTTGATAAATCTGGTGTAGTTATTTTTTTCCACTGAATTTGCCCTAATTTTACAGGTGGGTGAGTTTGAAATTCCAAAGAATTCCCATTGCAGTGATGTCAGATGATAGACCTTAAAATCCGCAAACAATACTGATAACAGATACACAGTATATACGGTTATATACAAACATAGGATACAGGATTTTTTCATGTAACGCCCACACACCCTATCAAACTTCTAAAATAGAATGTTTGTGTTGAGTAGTTTCTATTGCTATTGTTTGCTTTCATGCATTCACTTCCTAGATATAAATGTTCCTGGTCTGCCTCTCAGATCCATGATTTTATACTAAGTTATTTTGACTACTGAAAGTATCAAAAAAGGTCAAATATTTTTAGAAAAATCAGGAATGCGATTTCAGAATTAATATTTTCTTAGCCCCATAAAATGCTTAACCCCTGCCCTGCCAGTATTTATTTATTTATGTTTTAGCAGGAAGTAATACATTGGGAGTTACCTCTCATTTTCAAGTATGTCCTGGCACTAGCGTTATGGTGACAATACATGGTTACATTAAATGAGCAGAGGTTATACATGATATACATTGAATGAGGTGTTAGATAAAGGCATCATATCAAACTCTTTATTTTCTGATAGTTTGCATCTAATTGCATCAATTAGTTCAAACTAAACCGCTTCTGTGGGGGGACACCATGTGGTCTCATGTTCATCAGTAATGCTGTTCCTCTTACAGTATGCCCAGACTTTTATTGTATTGTATTGTATGTCTTTATTTATATAGCGCCATTAATGTACATAGCGCTTCACAGTAGTAATACATGTGGTAATCAAATAAATAACAGATAATATAAATAACAGATCATGGGAATAAGTGCTTTAGACATAAAAGTAACATTAAGGAAGAGGAGTCCCTGCCCCGAGGAGCTTACAGTCTAATTGGTAGGTAGGGAGAAAGTACAGAGACAGTAGGAGGGAGTTCTGGTAAGTGTGTCTGCAGGGGGCCAAGCTTTATGTATCATGTGTTCAGAATATCCACAGTGCTATTCATATGCTTCTTTAAGCAAGTGTGTCTTATCCCTAAGGTTTTATCTCTGCATAAGCGTCTCTCCAACTACCATAGTGTATTGTAAGGCTACTTGCATTGGCTTCCCTATGGATTCATTGTATTCAGTGCATTAGAATGGACATTCAAGTCATTCCACTCATTGTATGATACAATATGGATAAGTGAAATTAGACTTTAATGTCCATTTTTATATTGCCCATTTTGTACTGCTGGAGTTAATCACCAATGATTTCTATTGTCTCAGGTGGATCATCGCTAGGGTTAATAAGAGAAATTATGTTTCCATGCTTTATCAAGAAGATTGCAAGCTCCTTTGGGCAGTGAGACATTTACCTATTGTGTTAAACTACAGATATCTTTTGCATGCTGGATTAATGTCACTGTGTTTAATACACATAGTAATGCCCCGCGGGATATTTGAGCACCTTATAAATGAATGATAATAATACTGAAGGGAATAAGTATTATATCTTACATATATATTTAATATTTTTTTACAGCAACAATAACTTTTGTGGCTGTGTTGTAATCATACATTGTTCTAACATTAAGTGTTCTATGAATCAACACAATTGTTCAGCAATAGAAAGTGCATCAATGAAAAAAAACCATTGATTGAAATGGGATTGTTTTCTTGTGATACACAAGGGCAGCTGTTTTCGCAACAGAATTGCGCAAAGTTTGCCTTAAAACATATGCCCCCCAATGAGGCAATGCATTTAAACACAATTACTACCAGCTGAATCAATTGAAATGTCCCATTGTTTTTAATAGGGAAATATTATACTGTATATCTTGTGTTGTGTTTGTCCTGTTACAGGGGAGCCTTGATAAATGACCCTAAGGTTTTATCATCCCTTTTTTGTCCTATAACATTCACCTTCCCATTGTCCCAGGAAATCATACAGGTGGAGAACAAAGTCTGACCTTACCATTTTGTCTTTACTGTGTCATAAAACCTAGAGACAAAACAAAATGATCTCTTCTAACACCCTGAATCAGAAACAATCCGGAAAACCCAGAGATTAACCTGATTTGCAAACCCCTCTGGTGCTGAACGGGTTATGCATTTCCTATAATATTATAAGAGATGTTATACATATTATAACTTTATCATCATTCTAATGTTATTATTGCCTTATGTTATTCTATTTTTATATTCCATTCTTATTTACTTTTCTTTATCTCTACATGTTCATCTTCTTATTCCTATTTGTGATCAGAACTTATTTTTTCTCCCTATACAAAGTACCCCACAATGACGTATCTTTCCTGGTGAGATATTTAAAAATGCAAACGAAATGCTACAAGCACCTCGTATTAGTATGTTAACCCCTTAAAGTGCTGGCTGGTAGTTTTCTGTGGGTGGTCCCCAATTAGTTTAGCACTACCTCTGCTTCTAATGAGCTTCAGCATAACCTACACCGCAGTGTATGCCTCCCTTGTACAACCATATTATACTCCCATGGAGTAAAAACACTTCTCCCCGTGACCTAATATATCAATGAATAAGAATGCTTTGAATTAATAGAATTAGTACATTTTTGTATTAGTAAAACATGTCAGTATTACATTCACAGTAGATTTTACCAAATGATAATCCAACTCTTGGCTGCCAACTGCCTTGGTAGAAGCCTTATTTTAAAAGCAATAAGGCACTACATAATTAGGTTACCCTCAGATAATTTCGCAGAAGGGTGGTATCCCTTTATGGTAGCCCAACTCCTTGGGTGATTATGTACTTGTTAATAATTTGAACGTCCCATCCAACCTGCACATATGACGCAGGAGTTAATTCTCTAAATGCTTTGGAAATACTTTTAATGGTAAATACAATACAATTCTAGATCCACAAATTAGAATGGTTTATAATTCTATGCTTGTGTTCATTCGATCGACTCATTTCCCATTTATTGCTTAATATGATCCAGCTACATGCGTAGGCAACTCATCATAGCTCTGGTTTATCAAATAAAATACACAAGCTATAACTGAAGAACACTATTAATATAAAAGAAAATAGTTTTATTTCTTTTTTAACATTTCGATGCTCAGAAATGTATACAAATAGAATAAATGCCCTATACACATTTATTCTATTTATCAGGAACAAATTCCATTTCACGGTTATTTGTATTGATTGAATGTTTCATATTGGAGTTACATTGTTATTAATAAAAATGCTACAAAATAAAATCTGGTTTTTATGTAACATCTGCGAAGCTAAAATGAAATATATTTTTTTATCACGGCACAATTTAAATTGAGTAGACATACATCGCATTGGTTTCAATTTACAATATTTTACGCTTGATAATGGTTTGTATACACGTGTTGAAAAAATCACATTAGTATTTTTAACCCAAATTGGTAAGACATTTGTTTTGTTTGTTTTTTACAATGAAGTAATAACTTTGTGTTTAACAGAGAAATGTACAACGTAATGGAAAGAGACATTTATACATTATTGTAATTATTATATTGTTTTCTTAGTTGGTAGTTCTCATTCTCAAATAGTAGTTTCCAATAAAACTGAATTAGGGGGGATTTTGCTACACAAGTTTTCCAAAAAGAAAAATGACATTGTAACATTTTGGTAAAGAGTGTAAATGTGTGTAATTAAACACAGCTTCTTAAACAGAGGTGTTTGTTTTTGCTAATTACCAACTGAACATTCAAATGTTTCTCCCTTTCATTTGCATAATATTAATTGTTGAAGTCCCAGAATATTGAACACCTGAGTTATAATCTTTAATTAAATTAATTAAAAGACAGATTCCCGATGTACAATTGTAATTACTATAGAGTGTTTGTTACACAGCCGGATAACATGTGCTTCCGAGAATCACCAAACTATTTTCTTGGTACACCTCAATGTCCAATTCTTATTAGTAGAAAAAATATACTGGCTAAAGATTTTATTTTTCTGCTGTTTTATCCTAAAAGTACCATACATCTGACTTGGTTGAATGACTGCCTCATTCATCTGTCAAATGCTTTTTATGGTATTTGTACAATAATTTTTTAATGTTTTAACATTTTTAACATTTTTAACCAAATCTTCATTCTAATGCACATCAGAACAATTCATGAATAAACGATTTCATATAATCTCTTTAAATAAATCAACAAACGAATCCACATAACAATATTTCATAATCCTATGTCGAGCTCTTTTTTTTTTAAATATAAAGGATAAAATCAGATATCATTATATGGCAATGTGCCTGTATATGCCACCTTTTCCTTTTTGAATTCCAGCAATGCATATACAGTACAATAACATTCCAGCATAACGCACAAAATTCACTTCTTCCCTTCTTTGTATCATTGAAATATATCATAGAAAGACTTCTCAAACGGCAAAAGAAATCAACCTTTTATACAACCCAGGATATTTAAAGGTAGTTAAAGCCATCAGACCCTTGTCTGCATATATTGCACAGAGATTATATAAATACACCAGTATTAAAAGGTTATGCACATGTATTTATTGTGAAAGTTCTAAATACATTATGCAATTCATAATAATTTTCTCTCTTGTTTCTTCTTCACATTGGCTTTCTCATTATAAACACCACATTTCTGCTGACTGCATTATACAAGCCCTTGACTTGCAAAACAAATAAATATGCTAAAATATTCTCTATATTTTGTATTTTATATGAGTCATGGTTTTTAATAGAATTCGTAATTAATGGGTTTAATGTAATTAGCGTGGGGTTTTTTTTATAACCCAGAATATTTTCCTTACAAAATAAAGGGGACACACATTTTAAAAGTCTTCCTCATCGTATGTCATGTAGAGGATGGCTGTGATACAGAACTGGGCACAATACTACAAGGACATATTCTCATGTTCTTGGGGGAAATAGGACAGTTGGTAGGTCACATATCCACAGCTGGGCTTCCACAAAAATTAAAAAGAGGAGTTATATGGGAACAGGGAGAATGGGGCTGCTTTTTTTTGTGTTTCTTTAAAAACTGCTTGACTTAATAACTGTCAGTAAGTGTTCTGTGTGTATAATGTTTGATGGAAAGGTTACCTGTATCCACAGACTCCAGGAGGAATAATTACAGGGATCACAGCTGCCTCTGCATCACAATGCATTTCACTTGATGCTTCCCAGTAAGATGTAATAGCCATGCCTCACTCCCCCCATTACTGCTGGCTGATCAAGAAAACCACAATTCAACTTAAATATTTTTTACAATTGCTGCAATTTGCATGAACCATCAACGATCTAAATACAAGGGATAGGAAGATTCCTAGTGTAACTTTTCTTTGTCAAAGCCACATATTCTGGCCCAAACTCCTTGGAATATAATGTATGAGGGAATCCAATAGACTTATCCAACTCTAGATGCATAGGACACCATTCTACTCATAATAACAACAGTATCATAATGATAACTATCTTCATTAAAAGCATAGTTCATAAATGCATGCTACTGTTCTTATTACATAATTATTGGTACAATATTCATAATAAGAGCACATTTTCACACACGATGACTACCACAAGGTAATGTTTTGTAAGAAAATACAATTAATACAAATAAAATGTTGTGTATACATAATTACACATACAGATACCCCCAACAACCACCCCCCCCCCCCCCCCCACACACACACACACACTATGTGTTGGTGTACATACAAACATATATTAATGCCTATATGATTCAGGCATTTAGCCCATTTAAAGAATTCAAATCAGTAGTTTGTATTCAATTGGAATACCATTTATAAACTAAAAGAACCCTGCCCCCATATGTGACTCATTTTCAGATAGATTTTCATGGGTGTCTTTGACAATCTTCATGAAGAAATAATGTATTTTTTATGGATTGATTTTGACCTCCTGTGTGGTTAAGTTGATTGTGTCCAGATAAGAAAGTCCTAACTCAATCCTTGTAGTTGGAGCTGGGATGTTTACAGCTGCTTCAATTAAACCATTTATTTACCATGAACTCTTTGGGCCTAATCAATGGACTTCGATTTAGAAAGTCAAACAGAATCAAACCTTCCATGTTTTTTATTACAATCACACACAGCCACTTAAATGCCTAACAAATATAACAAGACTTGAAAGTAGCTGGCTTTAAACCTTGACAACTGAGTCATTAAGCTGGGATAGGTAATTATTATCCCTGTCTAGTAGATGAACTTTGCTTTACAGTTACTTAAAGGCAAATATTGCACGCACAAATTGAGATTTTACTGAGGATGGGTTAAAAGCATGTAGTAAAATCTATAAGTGTAGCTAGTTATAGGTGTTACTATATTCATATACATATAGCACATGCATATACTATACATTTCAACTTTCAACTCATTTTCTTTCAGAATGTTTTTATTTGTCCATAGGACTGATCGGAACAATTATATCTAGATAAATAAATATATATATATATATATATATATATATATATATATATATATATATATATATATACACAGACACACACACACACACACACACACACACACACACACACACACACACACACACACACACACACACACACACACACACACACACACACACACACACACACACACACACACACACACACACACACACGGGTCTGCACATTCACTGATGTTTTGGTCTTGATTCTAAACAAAAAAGTGTATTTTGTTTTTAAAGAGGTTTTTGGTCTAAAGAAAATGTGTCATTTGGGTTTGAATCTGGATTTGTGAAAACTCAATTTATTTGGTTTTCAATTTTTACAAAATGATGGCAAAAATGTAAAATAAGCAGGAAAAATTGTTTCAAGCATGAAAAAAACTTGAAATAAGTATAAAATCATTAACACATTTAGAAACTTAAATAATATAACTGTATAACTTCAAATAATTAAAAAAGATGTGGAAAGTATCACTCAAGTTTTTAACGTCAGTGGTGCTAGTCAGCAATGAGAATGGTCTTCTCCTATTAGTATGTAATCTACAAGTGTAACTTGAAAGATGGTGTAAACCCCCAATGGCCCTCTCCCTTCAAGACCCTCCATCCCTGGCAGTCCAACCTGACTGGGGCAGTTGTAGCCAGGGATGTTCTCCCACCCCCCCTCCCAGATGTTCAACCCAACGCAAACCATGAGGTCAACTCAAGATCACGGACGGGTGTGTATTTTTTGCACACACAATATGGAGTCCCATTATTTGATGTCTAGACCTATGTACGATGAAGACAACCCAACTCAATTTGACCATCTCTTGATTAAACAGGTTATGTAAAGGGTGTTTAATATTTGCAAACACAAGACACTGACAATATAAAGACTGAGGATATTGAAGACTGAAGATATAAAGACTGACGATATGAACCTGGACTAAATATATGAATTAACATTGAAGATATGAGCAATGGAGATCCACCACTCAGAGTTCTTAAGTTGTTCCTCAACTTGAAGTCGAGGCCTAATTTTTAATTATCATAGCAGTATGAGGCTCCCTCTTTTATTTTGAGGAGTTTCTGCCTACACACAGAACCATTTTCTTCTTAACCAGGATAAATATGTTTATTACAGGAAGAGTGGTGCACTTTAAGACATAAAGGCTGAATATATGAAGTCTGAAGATAGGAGAAATGGAGATCCAATACTCAATATTCTGGATATTTTGATCACACACTCAAATATTGCTCACGCACACAGGAGAAGGACTGCCATTACAAAAGGGCAGTACACTTGAAGCACATACAATGCTGGTGTCGTCATAAGAAAATATGAAACCTGGAGAAAGCTAAGGGAGGTCAGCCATTTCTCAATAGATTTTCTTGTTTCTCCAAGACATTGGCACCAGTATGCTTCTTGGTGAAGCCAACAATACAAAGAGCAGCTTTCCTGGGAGTGGGAACTTCATCCGATGCTGATAGAGGACGGATTGGGCAAGGACTGTTAGTTTAGCTAGGGACACTTGTCAAACATATCTATAGTTCAGAAATTAAGGGCCTTTCTGACTTTCATACACATCTAATTGTGTAGATCTGGAATGTTTTTTCTGCTTAGTCTTCTTCTGGGTGGAATTTGGTAGTGTGGACATAGAGGTGCTACAAGCCGGCCAAACTTAGCTTTCATATGAATGGATTCCCTGACAGTTAACTGTTTTTTCTGATGAACCTGAGTAAGTGTTTACCATCTCTGGAGATGCATCTTCATCAGGAGTAGAGTATGCCAAAGAAGATGGGGATTTTGGGAGAGTACGGCATCATCTAAAGAAGCTGTGGGTTTGGCTCTAGTAGAGGATTCTGAAGATGGTTAAAAGTAAGTTAAAATCCCACCCGTTATATCCCTTTTTGGCACGTTTTGGTCTGACAGGTCATCACGTGGATGAGATCTCTGCATACGGCATAGCATTGGGAAGTTCCAAGGCGATCGAGTTTCCTACCTCTCCTGACTTTGTACTTGTATATACTGCCTATAGCCACACATTTGTTGTCTGGGTCATGGCAGAAGGAAGAGCTCTTTTTTGTTTTTTAGCCTGGTGTACAAAACATACACAGCTTGACTGGTGGAGCCACCTTCCTTTAGCCGTGCTGTCCCGATCACTTTGCCCTACCTCAATAATGCTGGTGTTTTTTTTCTAGCCCCACATGAACAGAGTTTGCAGTGTCAGAAATGTAACTTGTCATCGCTAGACTTTCCCCACGTTTTGCACTACTACCACTACTACTAATACTAACCGCAGAAACTCTTCTTGTGCTGACGTGTCCTCCTCATCGCTGTCACTCTTGCAGCCTGAGCTTTATTAGAGTCAGGGGAAGTAGAGCGCTTGGTGTGTCTGTTGATAGAGAGCAACTCGTGGGTGATTATTGATAGTCTCTCTTTCCCACGGCTTCTGTGTTTAAATGCACTTTTTTAGTCCCTGAAGTACTCACGGCCTGTTTAGTCTTCACTTTGCTTGTGGACATAGCTGCAGAAGATGTACTATCAGGTACAGTACTTATGCTTATACTTGAGTTTTTTTGGTTACACACTTAGAGGGCGCTGGCTTGCCCACATCCACAGGTGGCCTAGTGGTCAAGTGCTGCATTCCACAGATGCTAGGGGTATCACCCATGTCAGAAAGAATTGAAGGAGAGAAACATGACAGAGGCAGAAGGTCTGAATCTGCCTTAGACATCCTACAAATACTCAAAATGATCTTTTGACAATCCCAATACAAAACTTTTACTGTGCAATTTTAAAAATGGAAATAAAAAAAACAAACTGCTAAATCAAGTGTAGCTTGAATGAAGCAAATGTAAACTTTGGGTTACTGATATTTTGTTTCAAGTCAAACCAATTGGCAGTGATTGGTTTGTATCTAGCAGAGAGTAAAGAAAAGTCGGGATGGTGCTATTTGTATGCCAACCTCTTTAACCAACACCGGTGCAATGTAACAGTGTTAAAACAACTGGAAATTATTGGCTAGCAGAGAGTAGACAGTGCTATCTGTATGCCAACCACTTTACCCAGCATCTGTGTAATGTAAACATGTTAAATACAACCGGAAATTATTGGCTAGTATTCTAGCAGAGAGTCGACGGTGCTATCTTTATGCCAACCCCTTTATCCAACACTGGTGTAATGTAACAGTGTTAATCCAATTAGCACTGATTGGCTGGTAAACTAACTGGTATATGGCAGAAAGAACGTAGAGAGTTCAGATGGTCCTTTGCATATGTGACCAGTAATAATATTAATAGAATTATAATAACATTAATAATATATGTCATATATGTAACCCTCCCTGCCCAGCTTCTAGGGAAATTACACCAGCGTGTATTGTATGGCTACTCCGCATGGGTTACCTTGACTCAGGAGCTGGATTCAGGTGGCTGGACGATGAGGTAGCAAGGTTGTAGAATAATGGGCACCAGGAACGTTTGACTTACAACAGTCATTTATTCGTGTCCCCATGGACATTGACTGCTCATACACATATTAATAAAGTTGTACTGTATTTTATAACAAACTTACATGAATACAGTTCCCAATGAGTCAGTGCCCAACCTTAACACTTCAATGAAGGTACTTTGACGTAGTTGCTCTGAGCAAATGTGGGATCCGGCCAACCTGGTTGCTTTGGAACTGTCAACGGTATTGATACTTTTGCTCGGGGCCCATAAGGGAATCCTGATGGGTCTTTTCTTACTTGACCCAATACCTTTTGCCAGTTTGGGAACTGCCACTTCCGCACAGATGGATGAGGAATATTAGCTTCGATCCACACCCGGGAGGGAGCCCTCTTTTCTGAGGCCCTCTATGTTGTGCCGTATTCCTTTTCTTATTACTTATGCAGGACTCCATTCCCTCTTTCAGGGATCCTAACTTACAGGGTACTATTTACAATCTACAACATACTACTATCTACTATTTACATGTAGCAGGGCCACCCCTGATTACTATTCTAGCCAATGGGCTGGCAGTAAACCCTGGTACTATCAGGTTGCCAGTAGTTGGTATGGGGTTTTCCCCCTCACCTTTGGTACTGCACTTGAGTGACAGCAGAGGGTGGTACATCCTTTTGTAGCTGGGACAACGGGGTGCCCGCCTTTTGGCTGTACTTAAGGGGGAGGATCGCCCTAAAGTTAGTAGTTGTTCCTTCCCCTCTGAGGAAGGCAGGTCACACAATTGGGAGCCTGAGATTGGGGCCTTCCCATGTGCTCTTTCCTCAGGGGAGGTGGGGAAGAGCTAGGACGGCTGCGGGTGCCCTTGGTCTGTAGTGGCAGTCCAGGGACCATCATCCAGTGAATACTGACAGACTGTATCCGGCAGAAGGCTGCTGAGTAACTGTTACTGCGGAGTGTAGTAATAAACTATTCCTGTTTGCATATATCTCCTGCCTGGTGCGTGACCTTACTGGGGGGATAGGTAATAAGTTCTACTGTGGAAGATCACCTTCAGTTCCTGGAGCCCACGTCAGATGGAAGCGCTGCACTGCTAAGTAAATATGTGGTGTATGAGCCCGAAAGCCTGTTCCTGTGTCCCCACTACCATCGGCGGACGACTCAGTCCTCTTGTTGCCAGCAGGTATATGCACCATACACCCTGTAATGGTCCATATCTGCGATTTGGCGGGGGGAACACCAATACATACAACATAATAAACAGGGGGCCTGATCTATACTACTACTTTATAAACATTACCTATCTACTCTCCCCAGTGGCGGATTTCCCACTAAGCAAAAATGTCTGAGCATATACTTTTGCCACGCTCTTGGGCCTATCGGCCCAACGTGACGTCACACAGTGTCTCGTTGCCATTGCAACGCGACGTTGCAGCATCAAATGATGTAATGACATCATGTTACCATGGCAATGCAACGCCGCTGCTCACTTTTTGTCTCTTCTGGCTGACCTTTTCCGTTCCTTTATTTCTGTCTCTATCTCTGTATTTCTTGCTTCCCCTTTTCTCTGCTCTGTATTTCTTGCTTTATTTTCTGTGGTTTTGTAATTGTATTTAAAATAAATTCAAGTGCAGAGCCTACATCTTAGTCTAGTGTTTTTCAACCTTGGGTTCCCTGGACATCCCTAAAGGGTTCCCTGCAATTTTCAGGTCATATGAAAATTGTACCAAATACAGAAGAATGTACAATGCATGGGATCTCAGACGCGTTATTAGAGAGGGTTGGGGTTTCCTTACAATGCATCTGATCTCAGACGCGTTATTAGAGAGGGTTTGGGTACCTTACAGTAAATCTGATCTCAAAATCACTATTAGAGAGGGTTGGGGCTCCTTACAATGCATCTGATCTCAGACGAGCTATTAGAGAGGGTTGGGGCTCCTTACAATGCATCTAATCTCAGACACGCTATTAGAGAGGGTTGGGGTTCCTTACAATGCATCTGATCTCAGACGCGCTATTAGAGAGGGTTGGGGCTCCTTACAATGCATCTGATCTCAGACACGCTATTAGAGAGGGTTGGGGTTCCTTACAATGCATCTGATCTCAGACGCGCTATTAGAGAGGGTTGGG
The DNA here is from genome assembly GCF_040206685.1 of Ascaphus truei. Lineage (NCBI taxonomy): Eukaryota > Metazoa > Chordata > Amphibia > Anura > Ascaphidae > Ascaphus > Ascaphus truei. Next base: position 61,893,583 of record NC_134489.1, on the reverse strand, counting down.
GCTCCTTACAATGCATCTGATCTCAGACACGTTATTAGAGAGGGTTGGGGCTCCTTACAATGCATCTGATCCCAGACGTGCTATATATATACTCCCAGAAATCTGCCATCAAACTTTAAAGGTCCCTATTTAAAAATCTGTGCATTGAAAAATTAGAACCATACATTTCTCTCAGGTGCTGGTCATACCCTTCTAAAGATCAAATCCCAGCCTTAACCGCTTCTTGAAACAAGGCCAGCCAAGGGCTCGAATGCACAAGTGATACATTCTGCATGTATAAGCTTTGTATAGTACTTGCGCCTCCTGCTCCTATGAAGAAGAGACCTGTGTAATCCTAAAAGCTCATGTACAACAACAGAAGTCTAATTACTGTGTTGGTGCAATAAAATATATCTCTGCAATGAATCCAGTTTTTACTAGGACAACCAGGGCTACTGTAAAATTCTTCTCTACAGCAAGGATAAGTAACACATTAGATTTTTTTTTGTTGAGTTTGGATATGTTTATAACTTTGCTCTAAAGCAAATAAGCTGAACCAATGCAAAACAGGAATGACATGTTTAGAAATTGCGTGAGGCCATTTCTTGTACTGGAGCTAAATAGGATATGAGCTTGATTACATTTCATGGTATAGAACCGGGTTGGAAAACTCCAGTCCTCGAGGGCCACCAACAGGTCAAGTTTTTGGGATATCCCTGCTTCAGCACAGGTGGCTCAATCAGTGACTCAGTTGAAGACTGCACCACCTGTGCTGAAGCAGGTATATCCTGAAAACCTGACCTGTGGGTGGCGCTTGAGGACTGGAGTTGCCCACCCCTGTAAGTCTTTTATCAACCTCAAACTACATTAATAAAGCCTCTGATATGGTCTTAGATTGTAAGCTCCTCGGGGCAGGGTCTCCTTTAGCCTTAAGTTGTCATATACCTGCTGCAATTCCCATGGCTTGTAATTTATTTACCACCTATTGGCCATGTTGTAAAGCGCTGCGTACATGGAGGGCACTATATAAAGGAAATTATACATACGTACACAGTCGAGCAGCTTTTATTTGAAATATGCTCAATTATTGGCCTGATGGGGAGAGGGAAAAAAAACCCTCTTGTAATTTTTAACCACTTCACTGCCAGAGGGGTCTGCAATGCGTTGCTCTTCCCTCTGATTGCAAAGGGGTCGTTTGCACCTCTTGCATTGGGGTTTTTGTTGAAGCTCCTAGAAATTACCATTTTTGCACGTGGGAAAAAAACGATGGCTCTGTGTCACATGTAGGAAACATGTGTTACATCTGGGCCCTACGTATGGGAAGTTTACACTGAAGTGGCTTGTTCTATCATGTAAGTCAATGCGGAATTTTGGCTAAAGCCACCCAAGTCAGCCATTTCGGTGGATATAGAGCAGGCGTGGGCAACTCCCATCCTTAAGGTCCACCAATAGGTCAGGTTTTCAGGATATCCCTGCTTCAGCAAAGATCGCTCAATCAGTCCCTGCTTCAGCACAGGTGGCTGTGATGGTGGCGGGTAACCAGGCTCACTAATAAAGGTTAAGCCCATTGCCACAATTGAAAAGGAGTTCCTGGCCATACTTTGGGCACTGAAGAAATTGCAGCCCTAGTTGTATGGCAGGTTTGTTAGTAGATCACAGATCATAATCCTTTAAGTTGACTAGAAAGGGTGTCGGGGGAGAATGGCAAGTTACTACGCTGGAGCCTTGCCCTTCAAGAGTTTGATTTTACCATAAAGCACAAGAAGGGTAGTGAACATGGTAATGCCGATGGAATTTCCCGACAGGACATTCCTAGTGAGCCAAAATTCTCCAGAACATCCAGGCTTGCGGAACCACCAGATGAGGTGACTGCCACAGAGCCTTCATCTTGAGTGGGGAGGTGTGACGGTGAGGGGGTAACCAAGCTCACTAGTAAAGGTTAAGCCCATTTTGTTACCTCTGATTCATGTTTTGGAGTTCAAGAGTGTCAGTTCTTAAGCCTAACTGTTGTAAATGCCTAACCTGTACTTTTGCGACAATAAAGATTTTTTGTATTTTTACCTTTCCAGGGATGCCAGTGAGCAGGGATTGCTAGGCTATGAGTTTCAAGTGGGGTGTCACGGGAGACCTGGGATTTACACCTTTATACCGGGATCACATCACTGAGCAAAACCAAGAAGTAAAACAAATTGCGATTTATTCCTTAGAAACAGACATACATACAATGGATTACAATATACAGAAGAAAACACACTTACTGGGGATCTGGCCTACAAAACTAACCTTTACTAGTTGAAATAGCACAGAAAACAGTCGTTATAAGTCCTTAAGATGACTGGAACTAAGCCCGAAACGTCCTGGAACGGAACTCATCATGCAGTTCCTAACACCACCGCTCTTTTCACTCTGGAGGTGCTGAAATCCCTTGACTGGGAGCGAGTAACAAATGTCCTTCTACTCTTTTCAGCTTGTAGTTCCAGCCAAGACCGCTACGTTCTCCTTTCAGAACTTGGCCCCAAAAAGTGGGACTTAGAAAATGTCTTGCCTTGAAATTTCTGAAGCCGGCTCGCGTCTATTTCTCACAGAGCATCTTTTGGTCAGTTCAAATCTGCCGCTGCTGTCTTGGCGCTTAGAATCTCTATGACCTGATTGGCTACTAGGTTTCTTATAGGATTTCAGTCCCATCCACAAAACGCTACAGCCAACCGGCGCGTGGGAATATTTCTACCAGCCTATCACAGATTTGCCGGTACTCTGAAGCCAGACGGGCACTGATTTCAATTCTGCCAAGGGGCATGCGCCAACCTGGCACCTAAGCCGCTTAGCATATTGAACCCCCCGCTGGGCCAGGCTCCTCAGAGTCTGGGGATGGGCAAATGGTTGCCGGATAGCGCTTATTCATGCCAGGACGTGGGCACTTGAGTGTAACTCCGGTACTCCGCCAGCTCTAACACCTTGGCATCTCTCAGACTTTCAAGTCAGGGACCCGACCAGACACAGTGGCACCAATCCTGGTGGCCATCTGCTCTCTCGGAAACATGGACTTGGAAATTCCCCAGTTTATATACAGTGCATAAACATATATATCGTTATACACCATGTTAATAAAAATCTTACAAAATTCTTCTAAGTCCCTCGTCCCCAAGGATCTACTAAACGTTCATTTTCAGAGCTCCTAGACCTTCCTATAAGAAGATTACTAAAAAGTTGCTTCAAATAATGCTTAGGTTAAGTTTCAGAGTTACTTCTATTGTACTGAAGCTGGACTTAGAAATAATTTTACTCTTGCAACCTTATACATGGTTGGAGACACCCTGAACCACTATACCTGGTCCGGGGATTTGGGCATATACTGCAGGGGCCTCCCCCTAAACCAGGGACCCCTGACAATACCTGGGATACGCATATCTCCAACACCCCCTTTTATCTTTCTGGTCTGTGCTGAAGCAGGGCAACCCGGCAGTGAGCCGCGTAACTGCTTTCCAGGGAGGACTTTGTCCGGAGGTCGGTGACTACATGTATCCAGGAATCTGACAGCTCCCTGATACATTTTTGGGGTGGCCAGTAACTCTGGACACCGTCTACATAGACACAATCTGACCACTTTTACCACAAAGTCCACCCTGAAACTCATAACCTGAGAATCTCCACTGGTTAGCACTCCTGGAAAGGCAAAAGACACACACATTCTTTATTGTCATACAATACATTCATTGCAGGTACAATAAACAGGTTGAAGAGCTGACAATCTAAAACCTGAAACAAGGTTCAGAGGTAACCAGCCTGGCTTAATACCTTTATTTATGGCCTGGTAACCCCCTCACCATCACACGGGGGGTTTGCGGAGAAAGTGATGTCAGAATGTGTCTAGGTAGTCGGGGTCCAGAGTTGCTGGATGCCCCAGAAATATACCCGAGAATCATGCGTGATTCCCGGATACATATAGGCACATTGTCCTGGCAATACCTCCTTGCGCGACTCATCGCTAGGGTTCCCTGCTTCAGCATAGCCCAGAAAGGTAAATGGGGCATAGAAATGGAGCATAAGGATGCAAAGGGTCCCGATAACGATGAGGGGTCCCTTGGTTAAGGGGGATACCCAGTTAATGCCCAGATCACCCAGAATCTGCATAGGGGCTCTGGGGGTGCGCCAAACATATATGAGGTTGTGAAGGGATTTTTAAAGTCCAGTCCTAAGTCTATTTTATAGAGTGTGGGGAATATAGGCTAATAGAAAATAAAGTGCAGCTTTTTTTATTCTATTCCCCATACCCAGAGACTTAGGACATGTAACAGTATTTTTATTAACATTGGTTTAATATAAGGTGTACTGTTATGCATGGTATTATGAGCTGGGACTTTCAGAACCAATGTTCTGAGTAAGTCACTGGGCTACCAACTTGGTGCCAGTGAGTCTACTCAGACATTTGACATGAAAATCACAAAGGATGCCAGAGGTGTGAAGAACATTTGGGCAGAAGGGCTAGGTTCAAGTACCCACATCCCGTGATGAATGGAAGTCCTCCACACTGCTATTTGCCCCACCAGATTTGGAGGAGCCTAACCCAGCATGTGGCTTCTGAATAGCAAGTGGCTAAGGTGACAAACTTGCACATGCCCTTGGCTGATTCAGAATCCCTGCTTGCCCGGTTTCAGAAGACTGGCATCGCTCTGATTGGCTGGCTAGAAATTTCCCACGCTCTGATTGGTTGTAGTATTTTGTGAATGACTCCATAATACTATAAGAATCCTTTCAGCCAATCACCCCGTGAGATTGTAAGCACCAGAATTCAATCGGGAAATTCAAAACGACCAAAAGATGCTCTTGGAGAAATAGCCAGAGACCGGCTTCAGAAATTTCAAATCAAAATAATTTCTTAGTCCTGCCTTTTGGTACCAAGTTCTCAACAAGGAATGTAGCGTTCATGGCTGGGATTTCAAGCTGATTTTAGTTCCAGGACGTTTGGAGCTATGTCCCGTTTAAGTGATTTCAAGTCCTCCAGAGAGAAGGGAGTGGTGGCGTCTGGAACTTCATGCCGATTTGGGTTCCAGGGCATTTCGGGCTAAGTCCCGGTCAACTAAAGACTCTTGTTCAACGTGCCAAATTGCTAGAAAATTCTATTTTTTTACCCCAGGTCCCAAGTAAGTGTCTCTCTTCTTATGTAGTTTGTGTTCCATTGTGTGTATGCCTTTTCATGCGAATAAATTTACAATTTATTTCACTTTACATGTTTTGCTCAATGACCCTGGTAAAAAGGTGTAAATGCCTGGACTCCCATGACAGTGGCTCATTCAGTCCATGCATGAAGCTGGGATATGCTGAAAATCGGACCTTGTTGGTGGCCAGTTGAGGACTGGAGTTGCCCACCCCTGGCCCTAAGACATGGCTGAGATCTTTGACATTGAGCAAGTAACGCACCCAACGGCAGAATTCAATCCCATTATAATATGTGCATCGTAAAACTCCTCGGTAACCCCTCCAACAAACCCATCCACCCCCTCCCCCAAACTGGAAAATCGATTCAACAAGGGCCAAGTCGGTGGGAAATAGGTTGAAAAAAATTGTCGCTCAAAGGCACGGCAATAAAACGCATCTTTAAGTATTAACCTCCTGTCCAAATGTGAGTTTTCCTCCTTCGATAATGAATTACCCCTCTTCTGTGGCTGTGCGCCCCAAACGTTCCGCGGATCCACTACATTCTGTTGGTCCGTTAACCCCTTCACTGACAGAGAGGTCATGGAAACGGCTCCAAGTTCTGATAATGAAAGAGGAAAGTCAAAGTCTTGCTACAATATGTAATAATGCAGAAAGCAGAGGAATGAGGTTATTGATCAGTATACCAATATAAAACCGTCGTCTAGGTAATCTTGTGCGCATAGTATTTATTCACTTCCCATTTTCAAAATACAGTATATTGTTTTATTGAGTCAATTTACTCTCCTCTCCTGTGGAGATTTGAGAACTCATACTTCCTCTTTCCCTATCCCCAGTACGCTACAAAGGTAGTTTTTAAAAGTGTCTGCTCCTATTCAGATCTAAATCTGTTGTAGTAAAACCCTCGCCCTTTCAACTTGTCATTTCAAATTAACCGAATTGTATAAAAAAAAAAAAACCCCCAATCGATATTTTTTTTTGCATTGCATTTTATGCGTCTCTTTTCTTGCCCTTACCAACGCTGGTTTTATTTTTCAAACCTGATGCTCCCTTCAGGAGATAGAAGAGTTTAAAAATATGAAGTGTCCGGGCGATTAAAATGGAGCTCTCCAGAGTCCATTGCCATCTAATTATCATGGTTGCTCCAGAAGCTAAAAATGAAGACAATCAGGATTAAAAATAAATTTTTAAAAAAAGAGCAGTACATGCACAGGAGGCAATATACTAACATTATGAGGCCTATGCACTAAATGTTCCTAAAAAAATCACCGGGCCATATAAATCGCCGTTTTTATGAGCGTTGCTATCACGGTATTCAGAAAGCCTTGATTACCTGTTATAGCAAAATTCATAAAACGGGCGATTAGCCGGTGATCTGATGAACGACCCTCTGAAAAGGCCTTACCCGGCGAGTTGTATCTGCTGCAGAGAGAGCTGCTCTGAGAGAGCCGTCTTTCCCTGTGCAAATCTCGCCCGAAATGTATGTGTACAAATTTTAATTTTGTTAAGAGTTTAGATGAGCAGGGGGTCTCCTGAGCTGAACCGCTTTGGTTTCAGCATCGGGGACCCCATACTTCCCGAGATAAAGGCCCCGATATGGGGTGCCGGTATCTCCTATGCATTTTATTCCCATGGTCACGTGACGAGGACATTTAAATGCATAGGAGATACCGGCACCCCATAACGGGGCCTGTATCTCGGGATGTAGGGGGTCCCTGAGGCTATCCGCTATGGTAATGAAGTTTACTGTAAATACATTTTTATTGCATAGGATTCATGCCAGGGGTCTCTGGTGCTAATATTAATGGATATCGGCTCCAGAGATTCCCGGCATCAATCCTATGCAGGAAAAATGCATTTTTTTTCTAAGTCCCATCTCGCCGCTTCTCTGCAGGTTTCCAACACCTTCACGCCAACTTTTTCTGGCGTGAGGATTTTGTGATAAAATCACCATTCTAGAGCGGCGATAGGCGTTCATACCCTAATCACTGCTACCAGAATTGCGCGAGTTTATGAACATGCCGAAAAGCAGTGATAAGTGGCTTATCACCGCTGCCTCGATGATTTTTTTATGAGCAATTTTTTTGGGGTGATTCAGTCTTTTATCACCCACTTATCACCGCTTACTGAATAGCAGTAGTCATTTTGGGCGATAAGTGCTTGATAAGTGGCTTATGAACGCTTACTGCATAGGCCCCATAATGAGTTAAACTTCTATAAACTTCTAGGGGGATTGCTGCTTTAACATTGAAACATAGTGAATTACTGTGGCTTGCACGTAACACTGATACCTTTCTTCTACTCTTCAGCAAACACAGATCCACCACTGCAATTGTAACAACCTTTATTGACCTACTGTCAATAAAGAGGAACTATGACAAAGGTAATGGGAGGAAATGTATGTACAATGTATGTATGTATATTTTTATTTATATAGCGCCATCCATGTACATAGCACTTTACAGCAGTAATACACATGGTATAATAGGAATAAGCGCTTCGTGCAAAAATGTAGACATTAGAAAAAGGAGCCCCTGCCCTGAAGAGCTTACAATCGAAGTGGTAAGTAGGGATAACTTATAGAGACAGTAGGAGAGGTTATATCAGTGACATCTTTGTATGAAGCTTCTAAACCAGTGATTTTCAACCAGGGTTCCGCGGCCGCCAGGGGGGAGAGCAGGGACAACTCTCCCAGCTGTCCCTGACCCGGAAGCGCCCTATGTAGCAGTGACCCAGTGACTCCTGAGCTCAGCAGCAGCGTCGGCCTCCCGGTCATACCTATCCTGGTCACTGCTATCCTTCATCTCCCTGCTCCTGTCGGGGCCGGAAGACACGTTGAACTTCCAGCTGACAGGAAGGAGAGGAAGGATCAGGTAAGAGCGCGCGCTCTCACTGCAGGGGTATTTGCCACGCACTGGCTGCTCCCTTAAAATGTGTGTGAAGTGTGTGTGTGTGTCGTGAGCTGTGTGTTTAAGTGAGAGGGAGAGAGTGTTTGTGTGTTTGTAAGTGAGAGGGGGAGAGTGTGTGTGTTTGTGTGCGTAAGTGTGTAAGTGAGAGGGGGAGAGTGTGTGTGTGTGTGTATGTGTAAGTGAGAGGGGAAGAGTGTGTCTTAAAGTGTGTGTGTGTATGTGTGTGTGAAGTGTGTGTGTGTGTGTCAGTGAGCTGTGTTTAAGTGAGAGGGGGAGAGTGTGTGTGTGTGTGTGTGTGTGTGTGTGTGTGTGTGTGTGTGTGTGTGTGTGTGTGTGTGTGTGTGTGTGTGTGTGTGTGTGTGTGTGTGTGTGTGTGTGTGTGTGTGTGTGTGTGTGTGTGTGTGTGTGTATAAGTGAGAGGGGGAGAGTGTGTGTTTGTGTGTAAGCAGTGTCAGATTTCCCATTAGGCCCGGGCCTAGGGCGGCAAAATTTTGGAGCGGTAAAAATTGCCGCCCCCATATGCTTTTGCTGCACTCTCTGGCCTATCGGACCTAATGGGAATGCCCTTGCCTGCACCAGCCTCCTCCTCTCTGCTGCCCTCCTGCTCCTTTGGAATCCTAACGTCAAATAACGCCATGTAGGTCACGAACGTGACATCACATGGTGTCTCGTTTCTATGGTAACGCGCCACCATGCAATGTCACGTTCCTGACGTCCGCGGCGTCGTTTGATGCTAGGATGCCAAAGGAGCAGGAGGACGGCAGAAAGGAGGCGGTCACACAGGCAAGTGCCTAGGGGCAGCGGATTTTGAAATCCGCCGCTGTGTGTAACTGAGAGGGGGGGAGAGTGGGTGTGTGTGTGTGTGTGTGTAAGAGGAGGAGAGGGAGTATAAGGGGGAGAGTGTGAAGGGGGAGAGACATGAGAGAGAGGGAAGGGGGAGGCAAGAGCATCGGGGGGCGAGGGTTGGGGTTCCCCAGAATTCCACAATCTAATTCTGGGATTCCTTAACTAAAAATAGGTTGAAAACCACTCTTCTAAACAGTGTATCTTGATGCACATCAAACCTTGTTTTTCTTCTGCTTGTATCTACATCAAATGCAAGAAACTTGACAATCAACAAGAGAAAGGGAAGGGGATACAGCACCCCAGATTTAGGATTTGATGCACCTGTTACATTATGTGCACACACCATATCTTCTTCCCAACCCCTGCAGTTGCTCAATTGCAAACTCTCTCCAAATGTCACACTGATGGAAGCAGGATGAAGCATCTTGATACACTTTGCTGTTAAATTGATGTTAAGAGGTGTATTTTTTTTCAGTTAGTAGATTAATACTGTGCTGAATCAAATAACTTGTGTATCAAGTTTTGTATATTTGTATTTTTAATATGAGTTTCTAAGACAGGTTTATATAACCTCTACCCCGTAACACAAGCAGAAGGAAAAACTTTAGCTGCTTTTCCATCTCCGAATCGGGAAATTAAAATGGCCGTCAAACCGTGGCCAATAGGAAGCTGCTACGAACTATGTGGTGGCTTCTTATTGGATAACTTCTATTGGTGCCATCTTTGAAAAACCAGGAAGCGCACCGGTACCTAAAGCTGTATGTATCTCTGAAACCCTGATGGTCCCTAAAACTAAAAATAGCATGGTTCCTCTACAGAGGACTCCTGGGTTCAAATATTGTAAAGAGATCAAACGGCAAAATGGACGGGATTGCTGCTTTAACATAATTTCTTTTAGGGGCGACAATTATGCACCTAATACTGACTTCAAAATAAAGATGAAGTCTTTCTCATTTCCCCAGCAGCATAGCCAATTAATTATTCACAAGAAAGGACAATTTAAAAACAAAATGGAGTTGAAAAACCTTTCTAACAAGTGCTTTAGAAAATAACTCTGAAATCTCTGCAACCTTGGCTGTTTGGGAGAAGATCAATGCCCCAGACTCAATGCCTTGTTTAGACAACACAAAAGGAAATCTCAGCCATTCCAAACATTGTAAAGTCCTCAACTCAATCACCAAACACCAGTCTTGAAGGGATATCTGCTCCGTTTGGTCTTTGATGATTGGTCCTACCTTCCTTAAATTGCTTGATTTGGGGTTGTTAGCAAACGCAGACACCAGGCAAATTGGAAGAGGGATTTGTAGCCAGCACTGAACAATAAAACCCAGCCATATATCCCTTAAGACGTACAAATAATCAAGAAGTATTAGAGACGGAGGAGGGTGGATGGGAGCTGACATTATTAAGGACTTTGAGTCTCATCTGACTTTTTATGCAAGAAGGCGCTAACATGTCATATTTCCAAAATCTAGGGACCCAAGTCATTTGAATTTGGGGCTTGGATTGGAAATTATAATGGGCTGTTTCTAGAATGAAGTCTTTCAGGTTATAACAGCTTTCCCAGGGTCCAGGACTAGTCTCCCCTCTCTCTTTTCCACCCTTCTCACTCTCCCTCCTCTGTCTTATTCACCATTCTCTCTCTCATTATTCCCCTCTCCCTCCCCCCTCACTCTCCTACCTATCCCCCTCTCTCTCAGGATTCCCCCTCTCCTCCAACTTTCTCTCACTAACCCCCTTCTCTATCTCTCTCACCCACTTTCCCCCCCTCCACCTTTCCCCACTCTCCCTGACTCACTCTTCCCCCCTTCTTTCTCTCCCTCTCCCCCCTCTCTCTCTCTTACTCTCTCACTCTCTGCATGGAGTCCAACAGGGATATAGGGGGACCCACCCAGACAGCCCACCCAGAAAGTTGGAATCTGACTTCTGGCCAGGTCTAATTTTGGAATTTAGACCGCCGGGGCGGGCCCCCTCCACCATAAGGTCTGGTACAGATGTCCTTGCGCTCCCTGTTGGATGCCTTGGGCGTTATATAAAAATGCAATATAGTACAATACTTGTGAGGTTGTCTTCCAGCGAGACAGGCTTGTGGTACTGGGCAAATCACTTTATCTAGATGGACCTTCCTAAGACATACTTGAAAGCGAGATGTATATTTCAACAACGAATATGATACCAGCACTCCTTTCATATATTAAACGTAAATGAATAGGGTGAACGGTGCAACAGGGGAAAGCAGACAGTAGACACAATGTGAAAAACTGGTGAGCAACAGACCCAAATAGGGCCAATAGACCAGTAAGGTCCCCTACTTAAGAGCACTCAATCACACTGCATCATTAAATAGTAACGGTATAACCAAAACAGGAAAGAGCAGAGCTCAGAGCATCCAATATGATTAATGATATGATGTAGGTAGTATAAAAGCTATTTTAATAGTAATATAAAGTTAAAATAAAGGGTATTAAAACTCCCCGGTGCAAAAAATGGGCTTCAAAAATGGAAGCTCAAATACAGTACTAATGTAACTGTCCCCCACAACAGGGTAATAACAAGGCTGGATAGCCTAACAAAAATAGACAAATGAGCCTACTAGGAGGTAGGGAGGTCCTAAGCAAACGCCCCTCTCCCACGACCACGCTACAATTGATACTATATTACAGAGATGTCCATACTCAGAATAAGTATGCAAAAAGTGTAGCATCTATGGGTCACTGTGTTACTATTTAACTATGTAGTGTGATTGAGTGCTGTTATATAGGGCAGTGGTGCACAGGGGGGTGAAGACTTTTCTGGAGGGTCGCGGCGTTTACAAAGGCTCCACACTGAGAGCGTGAGGCCTCTGTAAACTTACTTACCAGGCTTTGGTCACGCGTCTCTATGACAACGCCATGTCAAATGACGCCCGTTGCCATGGAGACGGGATGTCAAATTACGCCGCGGGTCACATGACGTGATGTCAAATGACCCCGCAGCGTCATTTGATGCGTCATTAGACGCGAGGGGGGGGAGCGACCAAGGAGGGAGCAGGTAGGGGGGGCGCAGGTGAGGGGAGTTTGCGAACTACTGATGTAGGTGATCTTACTGGTCTACTGGTCCTCTTTGGGTCTGTTGCTCACCAGCTTTTCACATTGTGTCTAATGTATATTTCAATACATCTTTCCTAATCAAATATCTTAAAAATAATAACAGGGCCACCTTGAAACCAGTGACATATATGAGTAGTACTGTCAGAAGACTAATATTTAATGAGTGAGACTCAAATAAATTATACTGTCTTCCAGTGTATTACAGCTCCTTCCAATGGGGGTTTTGTTGAGTTAAGTTTGACAGTGCTGCATATCACCATATCACCTTATGTTATCATTGGCTCATTAGGTTGATGCTGTCAGATAGTAACCCAAACCCTGACTGTTGTTGAAGTGACATGGTAACCACCTTTCATACTTCATCGCTTTTGATTCCTGACCCAGTTCTGCCCCTGACAAGCACATAACTAAATTGTTGATATAAATCGTGGTGTGAAAATATCCAAGCTGTTCCGTCACTGCCACGATTCCGTATGATTGTCAGGTGCTTGTTTTCAATGGTGCGTCTGGTACAGTCTTCACGCTGCTCTGGACGAGCCCTGATTTTAACCCTTTGCTACTGGGAGGGCCATATATATATTGCTTTGCAGCAACGATGTTGAAATGGGAGAGACCAGCCGTTTCAAGGACCAGAAACAGAGATAGGTAAGAACTTCCTGTATCAAATAAATTGCAGTGCAACCACCATTTATTTACATCTAGCGAATAACATTTGTATGTTGTATTATTTAGGTGACAAGGTGACACTGTATGCTTATTTGCATATCATTGCCCAGAATCCCTAGCTGCAGTGGAAAACAGGGTTGCAGACCCAAGATCATTGGGCAGGCCTTCATCCACCAGTGAATTGACAAAGGCTGCTGATAGTATATACACCGTGTTCAGAATAAAGGGAACCCTTATAATTTTCGTCATGGCTTGCAGAAAAATCAGTCAATTTTCACGAAACTGAGCAATTATAAATCTGTCACAGAGATTATTACATTTAAGAATTATTTGATAGTCTAATAAATATTCTTTGGAATTAGTGACGGCATGATGACCTCATCAAGTGCTTAGTTACAAAATGGTGTTTAGTGAAGACGATAAGCACAGTATAAAGTGGTGAGACAGAGCAGGAATTGTGGTCCTAAATACTTTCATAGAATGTTTCCTGATAAAGGATGGTCGCTAGGACTGAAAAATAATTCGTAAAAAACAACGTATCATTCAGGAGTGGGAGCAGCTGGATCAGCGCGTTATCGATTATGTAATCAGACATCGGCGTTCTCATCTTCGGGCGTTTTAGCAGAAGTGAACACACACTATGAACTGAAACTTTATAGTAATCTTAGTGTTTCAGATTAGATTACAGCATTTTAACACATTTACGAGCTACGAAGGAAAAACTCCTATTCCTCATTTAATGAACATGAACCTCCCGTAGTGTATCTGGTACTTGTTGACATAATACAGTGATATAAATGTAGTTAACATCAGTTGATTGTCTACATTGTGCTTCTTATACAGTGTTAATCTACATGACAGACCTACAATTACTGTAGGCATATTTTCATGGGGATTGAGTGAGAACTATGTAAGATATGAGGAAAAACGAAAGTGCATACAGTATATACATATGATATATATAATGTATAAAGCTTTTGGACTACACGTATTGGTGGCAATTCTTTCATGCATGCATTTTCGTCAAATGGTAATCAGCATCAACATTGATAGATTTGATGCACATTTTTTGTAATGTTACTAACAAGAGATATTTACACCACCCCAGGGCTGGCAGATACAAATAATGCAGTCACTACATATGATACATTCCATAACAACATGTGCTTGTACCCTAACTCCTCCTCCTACTCTCTGAATCACGAAGTGCTGGGAAATTGTTAATATAAAGTAGTCTAGTGATTTGATACAAGAGCTTGCATGTGTCTTATTCAAACTGCTGACTCCAAGCCTGCACTGCTCTCTACCCACACAATGAATACACAATCTCCTGGGAGAGCTTCCGAGTCGCGGACGGGCATAAAAGAATTATATATTAACAGAAATCAACGCAAAAGCCTTGATACATTGATACTTAAGAACTAATGGAGCAAAACGTTGTGTTTGGCTGAAGAACTCGGCATTGTTAAGTCTTCTGATACTCCAAGCAGCAGCCTGCAAGGCCCGCTATTTTTTAAGTTATAGTTTACGTAACTGAATTTAACCAGGGGTGTTCACTGGTCCTTATCCCTGGTACCCCCGATTTCCGATAACGTGCCGGTTGATAAGCGACAAGCTGTTTCGTCCACTGGGAAAGAATACATGCCGGCTAGACACAAAATGGCCACGGAGTCAGGTGCACTACGGCAGCCAATGAAAAGCGTCAGAAGCAGATGACGTTGCAACTTTCCATTCACGACTCTGTCACCATATTTGTCGTTTTTTGGTGTGTCGAAACCGGCACAAGAAAAAACGACAAACGTCTCGGGAAGCGATGAGTCTCTAGAGGAGGTCAGAGGTTTAGCTGGCTAGGTCAGGTAAGTACTCGAGGGGGATTGCTACTCTAAAAAAAAGATGTTCACACCAGTTTGCAGCCGGATAAATACAGGGAACAAGGGGAAAAAAAAGGGTGAACGGGGTCGAGGGGTATTTGGAATATCAAAGAAACGGCAATTGCATCAAACGTCTTAAAACATTGCTTGCTTTTATCAAACTCATTTAAATAATGATACGTCTGTCTATATGATTACAGTATATGTTCTAGTTATATCTAAACTAGAGTCTTATTTATTACTATGTGCAAATGGTACCAGCCAGTAGTCCAAATCGCTTTTTGTTTTCGGATTTTTTTACACAGGATTGAAACAGGGATCTCTGGAGCTGAATCCCATTAATTTCAGCCCCCGCTTCCAGAGATAATACCTCTGACCGGGGTGCCGGTATCTCCTGCAAGTTTAAAGCTCCTGCATCATGTGGACCAATAGGAAGCCGCACTGAATGACGTAACGGCTTTGTATTGGCCGGCAGGGCGGGGAGCGTGGAAAACGGCCATTATGTGAAACCTGATAGCTGGGCCAGAGCGGCTACCGGCATCCCCTACTGAGGTCTGTATCTCCGGAAGCAGGGGGTCCTCAAAGCTGAAATGAATGGGGGTTCAGCTCCGGAGACGCCCTACTTCAATCCTATGGGGAAATTAAAAAAAATAATGTGAAAAACAATGTCCAGCTTGGATTGCCTCCTTAAAATGAACACATACAGCCACGAGTTTGACATACTGCCGGTTAGAAGTTCATCTTGTACTTTTTATCTATATTTTATGATACAATTACTAGTTTTCTGATTGTAGGACTGAATAGTTGCCCTTTTCATTGATTTTCTTTTATTGTGTTACTTGCAAAATAATGTATATAATAAGTTTGATTCTGTAACTATATTTACAAGTAGTTGATGAGCATTCTTTGGGGTTTATATATGTGTAACAGGTGTTCCCGCACCCCAAGGGAGATTTCCCTGTTACCCGTACTCTCGCTGTGCTGTATCTGTGAGGCTTACGGGATTGCTGAGTGTCCGCCGATTGTAGTGGGGAAGACAGGACAGGCTTTCAGGATATTTTCAGCTCTTTCTGGGTGCAGCGCCGCCATTTCCAGCAGGCCCCAGCAGAGCTGGGTGTAGTTCCTGCAGGAAAACCATCTTGTACTCCCCCTGATAAACTGCAGTCACAGGCAGGAGCATAAAAACAGCAACTGGTCTTTATTCAGTACAGCCATACACAATCAACATTTCCTCTGGTCCTTGGAATCAATCCCCAGGGCTTGAGGCCCCTTAACTCTATCCTTTGCTCCCCTTCTCCCTGGTGGAGTAAGGGGTAACAGCTCCCACTCCCCTGCAGGAGGGGATAGAACAACGACCCACTCCCTTGAGGGGACAGGGTAGAACTCACTAACTGACAACTCCCAACTGTCAGTTCCCAACTGCCCACTCCCAACTGTTACCAGGGGCGAGGCTTCAGGTCTCACCCCTGTGTGGGCGGCATCTAGGGCTCAGGCCACCCCCACTTTCACTCAAGAAAGCTGCTTACTACAGCAGGGCATAGATTTAACCTTAACACTGCCTGCACTGGTACCAGGGCTTATTTGTTAGGCAGGGCAGATTAGTAGCCAAGGGGATACATGGCTACACATGTTATATACCAATGTCAGCTGAAAACTCTCTATATTGCAGTTAAAGAAAATGCACCAGATTTATCAGGGCAAAAAAATCTTTTTTGCTTGACTTCCAGATTCCCCCATTTCCCTGCTGCCCAAGCCATTCCACCCAAATCCCAATAACTCACTGACACCAGTTTGGATGTAAAATGGCCACAGCATTTATTAAAATACATCACACATACTTGCAAGCAAACATTAACATAACTTAAAGGAGCAAGCCAAGCGGTGATTTTTTGAACGATTTGTTTTACATAGCTGAACCCCATTAATTTCAGCTCCAGGGACCCCTTGGTTCTGGAGATACTTAGCTTAGAAAGGGTTGCCGGTATATCTCTGCTTTCCAAAGTGTCCGTCACGTGGGCCAATAGGAAGCCGCACCGGATGATGTCACAGCCTCCTATTGGCCTGCGGGAGGTGGGAGCTTTGAAAAGCAGCCATTACATGATCCCTGCTAGCCAAGCCAGAGCCTCTACTAACACCCCCTACAGAGATAAGTATCTCTGGAAGAAAGGGGTTCACAGGGTTCACGGAGCTGAAACAAATATGGATTGTCTCTTTAAATAGTTAAACATACAGTTCAAACAAACATATCATACCAGCAACTGACCCAGTGGCATTGCTAGACATGTGCGGGCCCCCTGGCAAAAAAATGTTTAGGGCCCCATTAGAAGTGAAAGTATTCCGTAGATTCATGAGAAAGATTTGCCTCGATTTAAATTGGCTCGGAAAAAATAAAATATACCATGGCAACGCATTTAGGAATAACATCCCCTATTTACGCAACGTGTTATTAATATGTTAAATTTTTATATTCTTTGATATGTTAGAAGGAAATTAAATATACCGCACACAAAGAAATATATAAATACTTTTCGCTCAGCAAACATGTCAATTATGTTATCCATATCATTTCTCAGAAGACATCTCACCCCTCCTCATCATCATCTCTCCCCATCCTCCTCATCAGCTCTCCCCCTCCTCATCATTATCAGCTCTCCCCCTCATCAGCTCTCCCCTCAGCAGCTGGTAGAGGAGTTAAGAGTTGCACTGAGGTAGAGAAGGAGAGCCAGGGAGGAGCGCGCTGTAGCAGCAGACACCGGAAGTAAGAAAGACTTCCAGGTCGGACACTGGGGCACGCTCCTCCACGGCTGTCCTGCTCTTCCTCCGTGCAATTTCTAACTCTGCCGGCTGCTCTTCTGCTCAAAGCCGCCAAGCACCATCATCTCCCCCCGCCTCTTCTATCTGAAAAAAGAGAGAAATGGACAGCAGACAGGGGGGAAAAGCAGACCCCCAAAGAGCGTGGGCACAAGCCCTGCCGCAAGGCTATCGGCATTGCTACCTTACCATGCCTCATTGGGGGACCAAAACCAGGTAAAACACTTCTACCAACTTCCACTGGCAAGCAACATCCCGCATCATGTGACTAGAAATGGGTGAATCCACCCAAATCCATTTCCCGGATTCTCTCGCATTTCCACCCCCTCCCCCCCAAAATCCCTTTTGCGGTGTAAAATCCGCAAATGGATTTGGTCTGTTTCAATCTGCGAGGATTCATCAAAAACCACCATTGGATACCCCCGTGGACAGATTTGCAGAATCGAATCCGTGGATTCAGCAATCCGTCACCCCAAACATGTGCCTACTCCTAGAACCTCCTGCTATATTCAACGTAGCCTTCACATCACCACAGCGGGGTTCTGTCACTGTAGTCATGGATCAATTCCTTGTAGTCCATGGCCCAACTTTTTTTAACTGGATTTCTGACCAGATGGCGAGAGTATTGCTCTCCTAAGCATGTTCTAAAAACAAATTGTGTTCATCCAAGTAAAAAAGGCATCAGGTATTACTGAAGGACTTATTATACCCGCACATTTGCCTCTGGAATAACAGCTACTCCAACCATAGTGAACAAAAAATTGTGAACTAGCGCTAAAGTGTAAAACACAGTGTGATAGTATAATAATGACTTCTAATAAAGGTTGGCTGCCCGGTGATACTGCCAGTACTAACAGAATAACACAAAATAAAGAAAAACCTGGCGCCAAATTGTCAGTGGAATGTCCTGAACTCTTCAAGGGATCCGCACACTTGCTCGACAGACCATGCAAAGAGAAAAACACAAACAAACAAAAATCATAGCGCAACACTGTAGGGTGAGCAGTATTGCACTAATACACACAAACAATTAAGAGTCCTAGCGACAATTAAAAAACAATTTATTAAAAGGAACTATGCCAAGTCTGGCATTGGCAAATACAAAGAGCCGCAGGTCATCTGAGACACAGAAATTGGAGCCCTACTTACAAACAGCAAGGCTTAAACTCGCATTGGTAGGAACAAGTCCTAAATACAGATGGTCTCCTTGCCAGGTGATGTCTCTGCTCCGTTGCGGCTTGAGCTCCAGACCGTCCCTGCGATGGTAGCCGGAACAGCTCCGGCCGTGGAGGCTGGTGTGCGGGGTCCACAGCTCTGCACCGCGTGTAGACACACGCCTCACTTCCTCCTCCGAAGCAAACGGGAAATCTCTGCGCGCCCGTGCACGATAGTACCCGTGGCCTTAAAGGGACAGCTGGCAGGCTGAAGGGAAAGCTGGGCTCCAATGTCAAATGACCATAAACGTCCAAACCAGTCCAACAGTGGCAATGCCACTAGCCCTATGCGTTTCGTAGATGTCACTCTACTTCCTCAGGGGCTGAAAACAATGATACTTAGTGACACATTAATAAACCCTAGCCAATTAAAATTTATTGATTATTCAGAATTAAAACAACCTGTATGTCATTAGTACCAATTCACTACATGGACTCTTAAACATACATAACATTAAAACATAAAAACAACAGTACCAACATATGTCAAACTATATACACCCTAACGTCATATACATATAAAACAAACCAACAGTGGTATAAAGATATTCAAACTCTCCCCATGGATGCAATTAATTATTAAACAAAATCCCTTTATTCTTAATTCGTAAGACCTATCAGGTGTTGCACTAGCTAATGTCGCAGTTAGCTAGAAATAACTAATTCTCTCTTGTCAGATACTGCCAGACCAATCTATTTACCTAAAAAAGAACCCAATTCAAAATCAATATTGAGACCATTGGGGGACAGGGTCTTCAGTTCGTAAATCCAAAAGGCCTCACATCTATTTATATATTTAATAATGTCCCCACCTCTCCAATCTGGAGTACATAGCTCAATGGGTTGACAAACCAGGCCCTTTGGGTCTCTGCCATGATGTAACAAAAAATGGTGGGACACACTGTGCGTTGTTAGACCTTTCTTTATATTATAGACGTGTTCATACATACGTCTTTGAAAGGTTCTACCTGTGCGTCCCACATATTGCAAGCCGCATGGGCGCATGGGCGTGGAGGCATGGTGAAACGCATAGGGTGGTTCCTAAATCTACAAGTGATGCCGTCCCCCGCATCTTCCGCACCTCTCTCACGTCAGCTGTGGGGTGAGCGATGCGGAGGATGCCGGTTTCCAGAATGCAGGGGATGCGGTCTCTCTGCTTGTGGCTTGTGCTTCCGGATTCCCCGGTCTATGAAGCGCATGTCAGCTGAATATTAAGCGGAGACATCCGATGCCGGCTTTTAAGGTGCGGAAGATGTGGGGGACGGCAGCACTTGTAGATTTAGGAACCACCCTACGCGTTTCACTCAACAGTGTGAGCTTCCTCAGGGGTGCAATGATGACCGCAATGCACTGGTCCAATATAAGTAGTCCCAATGATGATGTCACGATGATAGGGGTGGCGCAATGGCTAATAAACTACTAATTAAGCTAATACTTAATTGACAGCAATTCAAATAGTAACGTCTTGAATTGGAATTACATTGATAACAATAGAATTAGAAGTAAATGCAAGGATGATTAGTATGGGTGAGGAAATACTCTGAGGGAGACAAATATATATTAGCATATATGATCGGCTAATGCTTAAGGAGGTAATGTTGAACTTTGGAGGGATTTGAGATAAGATTATTATAAAAGACATTGGTGGATTTTTATCAAAATTTAAAACATCGTGTATATATATGATAATAATCAGTTTCATAAAAAGAATACAAATATAAGAATATATATTAAAAGAATATATAAAAAATAACTTTAAAAAAGGAATTTGGATATTAGCAGAACCACAGAAACCTAAAGGCACGCATTTAAGTAAGGAAAGAGTTTAAATCGATATCAATATTCAGAGCTAGGAGTTTAAATGTTTGTAATTTGGGAATCCAAAATGTTTCTTGTTGTGAAACGTCCTGGATTCTGTTTCCCCCTCTCCAATTAGGTTTTACTAGATCTATTCCTTGGTATGTGAGACCCAAAGGATTGGACAGATGACATTTTTTTAAATGCAGGGATGGATACACTGTGTCTTTCTAGACCTAAAGTAATATTCTGAATATGTTCTAAGTTTCTGACTATTAGTGGGTTTATGGTCCGTTCCACCAATTAATGAAATATATTACCAGTGTACTTTAACAGTTTATTACATTTTAATTTTTTTTTTAAATTCTTTGGTTGTATGAGATTTGAAACAATCTGTTTTTCTCTCCCATAGTTACATGCTTTGCACCTAGTACATTTGAAAAATCTGTTAGGTTTCTCACTTAGCCAGTCTTCATTGGTTTTAACAGTCTTCAATACACTGTTTTTTAGGTTCCGTGCCTTATTGCATACTATTTGTGCTTTATCTGGTATATATTCATTAAGAACCAAATCGTTTTTTAAAAACATGCCAATGTTTATTTAATATTTGATTTATTTGTGTATGTTCACTTTTGTATTGGGTAATAAACAGAATAAAGTTTTTTTTCTTCTGATGATTTTTGTTTAAAATTCAAAATTAGGCTCCTTTTCAAATCTCTTGCTTTCTTTTTTGCTTCTTGAATTTCTAGAGGGTGATAATTTCCGTAAATACATTTCTTCTCCGAGACGGATGCCTCTTGTTCATAGGTGTCTAAATCTGTGCAGTTTTTTTGGATGCGTCTAAATTGACCAAAGGGTATAGTCTTGGAGTGCCCTCTCAAATGAATATTATGTCATCAATATATCTTTTCCATAGCACCAGGTTCGCGCCGAAGGGGCTGGAATGATAACTACAATCTTCCTCCCAAATCCCCATAAAAATATTAGCCTAATAACGCCTAAGTGCGTGTCATCCACCGGGGAACCCGAAAGTGTGACTCACTGCCAGGGAGGTCGAAGTCGACTCCGTGTGCGATCGGGAATGCTTTCACTTTAGATCCAGAGTGGTCAAATTGCTGTTTTTATCATTGGAGCATGTGAGTTGAATGAGCTCACTGTTCAACTATACTTTTAATATTTAAAGCTGCTCTATACTATCTCCACTTCTTCTTTTATTCTATGATTCGGGGAGTTCCAGTGATACCAGCTCACCCAGACTTACACCAGATTTAATCTGAAAATGCCTGATTTATTTCACTACCACGTGAGTGGGCACTCAAAAGATTTTTTTTTTAAATCACACCATTTAAATTTTGCACATTTGCATATTTTCTTCTTCCTATGAAGGGGAGTTCTTGCGCTTTGATGTTCTGTGACTCCTATTGCTTCTACGGGTACATTTCTTTGTATTATGCAACTTTCCACATTGTGGAAAGCGTTGCATATATGGCCGGCATTATATAGATACAAATATAAGATTCCTCAATATGATAGTAAATGTTTATGAAAGTATCTATTCTTTTCCATATATTTACTTTGCAGACATTTCTAAAACCTGTTACTATTTCTTAAAGTAGCGCTTCCCACTATTGTGTAGACTGAAGGTTTTCAAACTTTTTTTGGTTTAGGAACCCTATAATTATATTGTGACATTCTGCAGAACCCTAACCCTCTCTAATAGCGTGTCTGCGATTAGATGCATTGTATGGAACCCTGACTCTCTCTAATAGCGTGTATGCGATCAGATGCATTGTAAGGAACCCCAACCCTCTCTAATAGCGCATCTGAGATCTAATGCATTGTAAGGAACCCCAACCCTCTCTAATAGCGCATCTGAGATCAGATGCATTGTAAATCCTGTTGTGTTTGGTACAATTTTCAAATGACCTGTAAATATCCCGGAACCCTTTAGGGATGCCCGGGGAACCAGACTTCCTAGGAACCTCTGTTAAAAAACACTGCTGTTGACACAAATTTTATTCTTACAGAACAGCTATAAGGATTTAAAAGTTGTAAATTGCTACAACCATTAAAAAGTGTGCACTTTACCGCAGCAGTACCAGCATTTCTTCTATTTGTTTCTAAATGTAGCAAAACAAAGGGGTCCCACGCAGCTGATCTCCTCCTGTCCCCTGACCTCTGTGGACTCCTTTGTTCCTTAGATATTTGTAGTTTGTTGGCATGAGACACATAAAAGCAACAAATACTGTATACTGGGGTCACCAATAAAGAGACCTCCATGGCATCCCCAATGGCTTTGCAGCTTTCTATTGGCTGCCAGTTAGGCTGACCCTGACGGGCATAGTGTGGCCCCCAACAAGTATTTTTGCCCATTAAAACCGCTGATATTTCAGGAACCATCGGGTCCTCTGAGGTTGGTGGACTGTGGATCGTCTCCAAGGGACCCCCCCGGCAAAGATAATGTAGCCCTCCCACCCCCAAAAAATTGAGCCGCTCGAACTGCTGCTTTTTAAACTACTGTATTCTATGTAGCAAAGTGAAAAAAAAAAAAAAAAAGTATCCATGTGCTGCATTTCTTCCTAATGTTTATCTGTGTATGTGTGTGGCTGCGGTTTGAAATAAAATCCATATGTGTGTGACTAAAATGAAAATATTAAAATCACAGAATCCCTCCCATGTTAGAGAAGTGAACATTTTCTGGAGCCTAATTTGTTCTGTCCCTGAAACACAAGCCCCTGGGGCGAAACACTCCAACCAAAGCGGCAGGGCTGTTGAATCTGGGGATCTCTGTACTTTGTCATCATACTGAAATATTTGACAATCACAATTATCTGTAAATACTCCTATGGTTTTGTATATGAAACACTTTTATTTTGCCTAAAGGTTTGAATCTGGTATGTTTCACCAACTGTAAACACTAGCAAAACTTTATTATGGAGGGAGGTGGGGGGGTGGGGGTGGGGAGTGGGGGGTAAGAGTGAATTTTAGAATAGGAATGGCTGATAATCTAATCTCTGCAGCGTTCTTTTTAGCCGGGGTTTTTTATTTATTTCACTAAAAATGCAGCCTAGAAGTTGTCAGGGAGCATGGGGGACGGGTTTAAAGCACAATCTCACCTATGAACATTTTGAAGGAGAAAACATGACAGAGAATTCAGAACTAGATGTCTTGTAAAGACAGCATGGAGATATGGATTTAAGTACATAGTACATTGAGTCTGTGGGGATTGGTGGAATATATATATATATATATATATATATATATTATATATATATATATATATATATATATATATAACACACACACACACACACACACATTTGTATACACATTTGACCTTATTGTATTGTGATATAGATATATAAGGATACGAACCCTCAACATTTCTGCTAATAAATTCACGTTTTTGATGTTGGGGTGTCTGTTGCTTTTTGTACTCTCCCCTGGATGGTATGCACCCGAGTATAGACCATTTATTTTTGGTGAGTGCCCTGTTTTTGCACACATACATACATACATACATACATACATACATACATACATACATACATACACACATACATACATACATACATACATACATACATACACACATACATACATACATACATACATACATACATACATACATGTCCATCAACACTAGATAAGAATGACTAATAGACAGATACATCATAACATCACTGATTACTTTGGTAGAACAATATATATATATATTTTATATATATTATATATTTTATTAGATATGTGCTGCAGTCTCCCTTGGTTTATGCTGGTTCAGGATCATAGTTAAGTCCCATGCAATATTTACAACAGTAAATTCCAAATGTACAGATAAATCTAAAGGGCAGCTCTGTGAATGGGGAGGAGATGGCAGTGACTGTACTAGTGACAAATTAGGAGTAATATAATAATTTGTGTATAAATGGCTACAATAAAAATACTAGAAATAGTGTCAATTAATCTTAATGAATTTGATGGCATGCTAAAAGTAAATTATTTTGAAACATCATTTCTACGCAACAATATTCAACAAATTAATTAGTAGTACGAGATATTTCAGATATTTTATTAGCGAAGTAAATAAAAGGGGTTTAGAAATGGATATAACATATATTTATAATATATGCACACATTTATAGAAAAGAAAAGACTGGAAAAAAAGATTCTCCGCGCCAGTAAAACAGCAATAATGCGATTTTTGTGCGTTGATACGTAGCTCCAATTATGTTTACTGTTATTCTCTGTTTATTCATTCAAATATCTGTGCTAAGCACACTTCATACCAGTAACAATAAGAAATCCTTAACATTAAAAATACAAACCAATTAAATAAAACACAGCAATTTACTGCTTCAGATTTTACATTTGTTTTTCTATTCAACTGGATTAATTTATAATAGTGTTGATAACAAATGAAAAAAAAAACCCCAGTGCTTTACCCGTACAAATTAACGTACTGAACCTTTCTATCCAGAAACTGAACTCTGTGTGGTTTCTTAATCAATCTTTGTGTGTCAGAGAAAAACAGGGTATTTCACTATTTGAGACAATTATTTCGGACATCTGAACTTTTTACATAGTGGAAACTTATACTCAGAAGCAGGAACAAGGAAAGGGTTATGGCAGGCGTAAGAGGAAAACTTCTAACGTTCAGGTTCTGAAAAGGATTGGTGCTGCTATGACATTACTGAGTTGTAGGTGGATTTGACAAAATTTGGATTGATTTCAGCCTCTCTGAAATCCTTGGGGGAAATGTCAACTCTTATTTGATCAGACAGGAATTGAGCTTTGTTGATAAATCAGCAAAATAGGAAGCATAGGTTAGAGAAATCTGGGTCTAATTAAGTGACCGCTGTCAAATAGTTCGAGCCCTACAGATTGGAATAACCTAGACATTTACTAGCAACAAGTACAGACACCCTAATCAATGGTAAAAACACTTTATTAACCCCTATTCTGCCATAGGCGGCCTGCAATGCTTGGTGAGGGGCCTAACAAATATTAAACATCAGCCCGTTTACGTCCTATTTTCTACATTCCTGAAATCAGGCTGTTTAGTTTGGCTGCCTAAAAAACGCGGAGAAAGTCGAAGATGTCAACCTGTAGGGACTGAAATCAGTGAGATTGAGGGATTCTGGATTTTAAAAAAAAAGAATGTTATTTTCACAGAATAGTGCTGACTCTATTGAAGTCTATGAGACTGCTCATGCTAAAAAGCAGTGAGACGGACTCCAAATCAGCGAGACGCACAGAAAATCAGTGAGAGTTGACATGTCTGGTAGCTTCATACTTAAACCCCAGTGACCCTTTTTAACTTAATGATACCTCTCCTGCCGGCACAACGCAGGCAGACAGCTAAGCATTTGGGGAGTCAGGAAAGTGGCAGTCTCTCAGCAATCACTGCAATATATGGCGTTCCTTGTATTCCTATAAAAGCTCGGTTTTACAGTGGAAAAAAAAAAGTGAATTAAAAAAATGACTTTGATTGAATGAGTTTGATGCAAGTGATTTGCTTTGACTTTCAAGCAGAACTGCTTTTAATTGTTAGAAATAGGGAGATTTCAGTAGAATTCTTGACTGTTTCAGTTTGGTCTAAATGGAAACAAAGGCTGTCTGTTAAAATGTATCTGAAATTACCAGCAGAGAACAGTTCCCCCCCCCCCCCCCATCCATAAAACAAATGCACAGGTGCACTTTAGAATAAAGACAATAAGAGCCGTCCTATTACAGAATAACACTTTGTTTAATTTCTTCCTTCTTCGTGCGCCTGTGACAGTTATTAAAAAGGGAAAGATTAAGAATACAAAGGGGCCGGCGAATATCCAACTGGTGCATAAACAATGTGTTGTAGTGTTAAAGACAAAGAGTGTGCATCATTACAGAACATCTTGTGTCTTCTTATACTGGGTGTACGTTGTGTCCCCACAGCCATGGATAGAGGGGAGACCAGAGAGGAAGCAGTAACAACGTTGATGGGAAAAAAAAACTTAAAAAGCAAGCAAAATTTAAAAAAAAGCTTTAAAAAAATCGAGTTGACTTTGGATCTGCTGATGGGGCTTCTTTTTATAAATTGAAACCTCCTTGTATTCCTCAAAAGACCCAGAACCCAAAAATGACACTACTCCAGTTTTGGAAGGAAAAGGGCCCTGGCTTTAATAATAAATAATCAATTCTAACAGACAGTTAGAACAGAACATGTCCAGTTTGCCGGGCAAGACTGCAAATATAAAAGCCCATGGATATTGCGACTCCCCCCCAGAACTTCTAGCATCCAAGCCAGCCTAGTGAACCCAGCCAAAAAGGGGCCCCCTAGGCCACCTTAACTGGAGGATGCTCTTCGAGCTAATCAATCCGCTCAAGCACAGATACCTCCTTACCTCTATCCTTGTATTAATAGGCCAGATCCCCACTCCAACTTTAATATGAGTCTTACTAGTCTGCCTGTCAAATCTCCCATCCCAACACATCAAAAATTAATGATAATGAGGCCATTTCATACCTTAAATTGGCTTCTCTGCTTCCACTAATCTAAGGCTCACTCACGGCCATTCTAAAGACTAGTGTCTTGATCAGTGTGACTGGTTGATTTCAAGTGCTGGTTGTATTAAGTGTGCAGTTAGAACCAGAAGGGAAGTGCTGTGTATACTAGTGTATACTAGCATGGGTGGCTGAATTTGGGGAGTGTGTTAATTTATTTTCAAAGTGTGTGGTAATTGAAAGCCTGTAACTTTTGTGTTCTTCTCCTGCCTGAGCCAGCAGTGGGTATGGTTAGTTGATTGCTAACCTAACACACCTGCAGTGGGTGTGGTTAGTTGATTGCTAACCTAACACACCTGAGGTTTCTCACGAATCCTGAGCTTGCGTGTCCTGACCAGTTTGATTGGTTGATTTCAAGTACCGTTGTATTAAGTGTGCAGTTAGAACCAGAAAGAGTTTGAACAAGGTATAGTATATTGAAGTACAGTTTATTGTTGGAACTTATAACTTCATATTTGCAATAATGAGAAGGATTGAGAGTGCCACTCAATGCACATCTTGCCACATGTACAATATGTGCACTTGGAGCAGCTGTTCCAAGGAGCACACCGCTGTGAGAAATGTGAGTGGGTGGTCTCTTTAGAGTCAGAAATTGCTGATCTGAAGAGGAAACTTGCAATATTGAAGGACATTGACAATCTTGAAAGGGGTTTAGTGCTCACTGAGCAGGCTCTTGCTTCGTCTAGTGGTGCAGATAGTGGCACTGTTAGTGAGGAGGAGGTAGGTAGCTGGCTAACAGTTAGAAGGGGAAACAAGGGCAATAGGAAGAGGCAGGCCAGTTCTGAGCTGACCCATCCCAATAGATTTGCCATATTGAGTGAAGATATTGGGGGTGTCAGGACAGAAATGGCAAGGCTGGGGGAGACTGATTCCTCTAGTAGCCAGGGGAATAGTTCATCCAGCACAGTGGGGACTCAGGATGCTTAGATACCAAGAAAGATTGTGGTGGTAAGGGAGTCCATTATTAGGAAGGTAGATAGAGCAATCTGTTGCCATGACCACATGAACTGAACAGTCTGTCTCCTGTGTGCTCGGGTTCAGCACATTGTGGATAGGGTAGACAGATTGTTGGGAGGGGCTGGGATTGACCCGGTGGTCTTGGTACATGTTGGCACCAATGACAAAGTTAGAGAAAGATGGAGAGTCCCTGTGTCCCAAAGGTTGCAGTGAAGTAGCCTCCCTCCTACATATGTGGTGGTCCTGCCCCAAGTGCAGGACCTTTGGAGGCAGGTGGGAACCTGGATCCAGCAGATCCTAGGTTCAGATATTCCCCTAGACCCATGGTTGTTTCTGTTGAATAAACCACTCAAAGACCATACAAGGGCTGAAAATAAGTTAATAACCCACATTACTACAGCAACAAGATGCACCATAACGAGCCTGTGGAAACAGGGCAAGCTACAGCACATTTTGTTTATTAGAAAAAAGGTTTGGTTTATATGCATTATGGAAAAACTGACTCGTTTCCTGAACGACACATACCACAATTTCCAGAAGGTTTGGCTGCCCTGGATAGTGTACACAGGTAATCCACATGTTGACCTGGGTTCCCTGAGCCTCTAGCCCCATGGGTCAATCAATTATATATCTCTGCCAGGGACTGTTCAGGTGTCTTCCCTGCAGTCTCCCGTAGGCTACCCACTACGATTTTTTTTTCACCTATCTGAACCCCCTAAGGTTGGTCTCCATATTAGATATTAGATAGAGAAACTGCTCCACAATGCCCACGCATACCATTCAATATTAAAACTGTGTAAAGTATCAAGAAATGTTGATTCACCATGGTGCTGTTCCCTCCCACCCCCCTAGCCCCCTTTTTCTTTTATGTATCCACTCCCACCCCCACCCCCCTCTCCCCCCCCCCCCCCCCACCCCCACCAAACACCCACCCTCTAATTTTTTATGTCTGTATAACTCTGCTTGGAAAATCAATAAAAATGTAAGTAAAAAAAAAAAAAAGATCGAGAGTGCTAAAAAATTATTTCAGGGATCACCATTCATATGCTAAAATGACAATTTCTTACATGATATCACAGACTTTTGTTTCAAATCCATAAGCTAGAATAGACAGAATACACTGGTTAAGCTATATCCATCTTCATTCTCCTATTGATTACATTCAAAAGGTTTCCATCCATGGCCAAGGTAGACCTAGTCGTCGACTTCTTTTAGTTCTATACAATTTATTATGATCTTGGTAGAGTCAACACATTTGTTGAACATCACTTTGGTCTTGCTGAGATTCATATGGAGGTCCAAATTTGTACTTGCTGATGTTAGTTCGCTGATTTGTTCCTGGAGGTCTTCTGAATAATAACAATTCAGCAAAAACAATAGTTATAAAGTGGCGCTTAAATCTATTCTATGTAAGTAAAGATAAAGAAAACCTGGCGCCAAATGTTCATATGGAAAGTCCTGTGATCTTCAAAGAATCCGCATAAATGCTTGACAGGCCATGAAACGAAAAGAGAAAAAACAAACACACATCATAGCGCACAACTGTGGGTATAACAGTATACACTATGCAACATTAATAAATAAATCTCCTAGTAAACAAACTATAAAACATATATTTAATAAAAATAATGAACTCTGTCATAAGAGACAACACTGATTCAATGGAGGGCAGCTCGTCATCCGGAGATGGGAAAACTCAAAACCCTACTTACAACAAGCAAGGTTTTGGCAAGCGATGTACTAGCAGAGTCCTCACAACACAGGAGAGTGTCCTGGCAGGATGTAGGCTCTGCCGCCGTTATCCGCACCCAAAGTCCCTTCCAGTAACACAGGACACAGGCCGGTTGGTGGAGATAGTACTTCAGGGGTCCACAGACCTGCTGCTGCACGGCTGGTTCCCCTTCCTTCCTCCTCCTTTCCTCCCGAAACTGGACGCGCGCCCGCGCGCGAGTGTGCACGTCTAATTAAAGGGACAGTGGCTGGTAACCAAACGCCGGTGACTAGCAGTGAAAACTGAAAGTCCTGGACAAGCTGCACCGACAAATGATCAATGCGGTCCTCAGGGTCACCCTGAGGACCGCATTGATCATTTGTGGGTGCAGCTTGTCCAGGACTTGCACCCTGGGAGCAGCTTGCCTCATGGTCACCCTGAGGACCGCATTGATCATTTGTGGGTGCAGCTTGTCCAGGACTTTCAGTTTTCACTGCTAGTCACCGGCGTTTGGTTACCAGCCACTGTCCCTTTAATTACACGTGCACACTCGCGCGCGGGCGCGCGTCCAGTGTCGGAAGGAAAGGAGGAGGAAGGAAGGGGAACCAGCCGAGCAGCAGCAGGTCTGTGGACCCCTGAAGTACTATCTCCACCAACCGGCCTGTGTCCTGTGTTACTGGAAGGGACTTTGGGTGCGGATACCGGCGGCAGAGCCTACATCCTGCCAGGACACTCTCCTGTGTTGTGAGGACTCTGCTAGTACATTGCTTGCCAAAACCTTGCTTGTTGTAAGTAGGGTTTTGATTTTTCCCATCTCCGGATGACGAGCTGCCCTCCATTGAATCAGTGTTGTCTCTTATGACAGAGTTCATTATTTGTATTAAATATATGTTTTGTAGTTTGTTTACTAGGAGATTTATTTATTAATGGTGCATAGTGTATACTGTTATACCCACAGTTGTGCGCTATGATGTGTGTTTGTTTTTTCTCTTTTCGTTTCATGGCCTGTCAAGCATTTATGCGGATTCTTTGAAGATCACAGGACTTTCCATATGAACATTTCGCGCCAGGTTTTCTTTATCTTTATGTGGTTTCTGTTTGTACTGGGCAGTAGGTACTAGGCAGCCTACCTTTATTTAAAGGGTATTGTTTATAACTTGTTTTTTTCACACTTTAGCGCTATAGTCACATTTTCTTTTGTCTATTCTATGTAAGTGAAATAGTGACTTATAGTAAGTGCACGTGAAAATAAATATGTAATATATTGGTGTCAATGATAATATAAGTGAATACAAAAGAAATAAAATAAGATGCAGCTTCAACCCTTCATGTAGATTGCTTTTCCTCAATCCAAAGAATGTCAGGTGTCCAGGATTTTTGGGGAGCACAGGTGTATATAGAAGAAAAAACACAATCATATAGTGCAAATATGTCTTTCAAAAACTTGATTCTTAATGAGTTCTTAGTAGAATCCAAAGAAATTTGTACTTACAAATTTCTCAGTATGAGCATGTACATAAAGGTATCTTTGCCCCTAAATAGCAGCTTTTACCAAGATATGCACATAAATGTATGTACCGGAACGTGTCTGGAATTTAATCCCTCAGAGTGGCTGGAGACCAAACTGTAATCGGACAGATGATTCTGTGTACGCCCTCATCCTACGTCACTCGGATTCGTCACGTCCCCAGGAAGCGCCCTCAGACAGTGTAGAATACGGGAAGGTACACAGACCGGTATCATCTAATGTGTCCCTCTGCTACCCAATGTTGGATCGCACGCTACGCGTTTCACCTATGCAGGTTTCATCATCCTACACTGCCTGGGGGCGCCTCCTGGAGACGTGATGATTCAGAGTGACGAAGGAGGAGGGCGTACACAGAAGCATCTGTCCGCTTACAGCTCGGTCTCCAGCCACTCTGAGGGATTCCCTTCCAGACACGTTCCGGTACATACATTTATGTGCATATATTGGTGAAAGCTGCTATTTCGGGGCAAAGATACCTTTATTTACATGCTCATACAGAGAAATTTGTAAGTACAAATTTCTCTGGATACTACTAAGAACTCATTAAGAATCAAGTTTTTGAAAGACATATTTGCACTATATGCTTGTGTTTTTTCCTTCTATATACACCTGCACTCTCCGAAAATCCTTGACACCTGAATAATAACAATGTCATCTGCAAATCCTATGTGACTCAGGTATTCACAGTTGATTTTGATTCATTTTTCTTACTAATTAAATGTCCTGAACAATTCTTTGTGTTGCTGTGAAAAGCTTTGGTGACATGGTGTCTCCCTGCCGCACTCCCTTGCTGATCCTTACCTTGCTTGTATCTTCATGTCATCTAAAGGTTGATGTGGCGTAAATGCTCCCTTTTATAATATCAGTGTACACTTCTTCAACACTTTGTCTTCTTAATGCATTTAAAACCACTGAAGTGTAGATAAAATTAAATGCTTTTCATAACCTACGAATCCTGAGCTCAGTGGTACAGTAGATCATATTCATTACTTGTATTATGTAAGTATTATTTTATTTATATAGTGTCAATAAGGTGGCCAGGCATCCCGTAAATGTGGTATTATTGTCCTTTTTTTTTTAACTTCCTTTCCCATTGTCCTGGAAATTAATGAAGGAGGCAGCAGGTGGCAGCAGGTGGCCTCAGAAGATGGTGGACGGCGAGGGATGGAGACTGCAGCAGAGAACTCTGGAGGTCGGAGGAGGACACTGGCAGCCGCTACAGAGGACACTGAGATGGAAGAGGATAAGGAGTTGAGAAGTGGACGAGGAGGGGGCTGAGAGATGGAGGGGTGCGAGAGATGGATAGAGGAGGGGGTTGAGAGATGGATGAGAAGGGGGCTGAGAGATGGATGGATGAGGGTGCTGAGATGGATGAGATGGGAGGCTGAGAGATGGAGGAAGGTAGGGGGCTGAGAGATGGAGAGAGAAGGGAGGCTGAGAGATGGAGAGAGGAAGAATGGCTTGAGAGGGAGTGTGCGTCCCTCTTCCTTATATAATGCCAACTACGGTAATGCAGGGGAGTGACAAAGCTTGAAAGGAGAGAAGTTGTTGCTGGTCACAGGCTAAGCAGTATCACAACGTGACTCAGACGGGAGGAATCGTGCCTCTGAGAGCTGTTACCACCGGGTCCAGAGCAATTTTAATGGTCAGTCCTATTGGATTTCAGTGTCTTAAAAATGGCCGCAGACAGGGCCGCAGACAACTTTCCCAGGTCCCAGGACTATAGTTTCCACCCCCCTCCCCTAATGTCAGTAGCCTTGCGAGACCCCTGTCCTCTCTCTCTCACCTCTCTTTACTCATCTCTCTCCACCCTTATTTCTCTCATGCTTGTACTGCTCTCACCCCACCACTTCTCTCTCTCTCATGCCCCACCTCTCTGCCTCTCTCACGCCCCCACACCTCCCTCCCACATCCCCACGCACTGAATAACCCTCCCAATACACATAACCCCTCTACACCTATACACATAGCCCACCTCCCTCCCCAAAACTCATAACCTCCCCTTCCCCCAATACACATAACCCCCTTCTCCAAGACACATAACCCCCTCCCCAATACACATAACCCCTCTTCATCTATACACATAGCCCCCCACCCAATACACATAACCCCCCCATACACACAATAACCCCCCAAACACATAATAACCCCCATACACATAATACCCCCGCATACACATAACCCCCATACACATAATAATCCCCCCATATACAAATAATAATCCCCCATATACACATAATAATCCCCCCACATAGAGAATAATCCCCCCCATATACACATAATAACCCTCCATATACACATAATAAACCCCCCATGTAAGCATAACCTCCCCCATATACACATAATAACTCTCAATATGGCATCTGAGTGTGGATTCTTAAAAATACACACGGATTGTATTCAATGGAGGATTAATCCGTCCGGATTGTTTAATACCCGATCCATAGATTTTACACCGCGGATTTTGAAGGGAAAGCACAGGAAATTCCAGGGAACGGATTTTGACTATTCCCCCCTGTCTCTACCACTAATGCCTTGACTGGGTTAAAGGACCTCAGCTTCGCATCGACCCCTCTCGAGCCAGGGCCTTATTGCTTTCTTTTCGTAATGTACATAATTAGGTAGACAGTAGAGGGAAAAATCAGACAAGTGCATGTGTGTATAGTTTTATTTATATTGCACCAACAGTGTACGCAGTACTTGACAAAATTATAATACAAGGTAAATAAACAAATGGGACAAATGCAATAGGTAAATGACAACGTAAGGCAATGGGAGACCCTGTCCTGAAGAGCTTACAATCTAAGTCAGGGGACTCAAACTTTTTGACTGAGCCATTTGCGCTGAAGCACGGATATCCATAAAAGATGGCCGGTTGGTGGCCCTTGAGGACTTAGGGGCCTATGCACTAAGCTCCGATAAGTCACTTATCGCCACCTTTTCACCAAAAAATCCTACTGCTTTTCAGTAAGCCCCGATAAATTGGAGATAAGAGATTTTTTCACCAAATTTTTTGAGAAGCTGCTGAGAAACGGCGAGACAGGACTTAGAAGAAAAAAAAGGCTTTTTTTGGACATATGTTTTAAGCATGGACTCATTGGAGCTGTCACATATAGCTTTGTATTTGTGATGCCATGTATTTGAAAACTAGCAGTTGTAATAAATATAACCGTTTACCTTTCAGACCTTACTGTGTCACCGCTTAGGTTCTGAATGGGTTAATATATGGCTTGTTCATGTTATGGTTTCAGTATATAAGGGGTACATGAAGTATTACGTTCAGCAGGGTCGCAGGATAGTCCTATCTGGACGTCTTAAAGGTGCAGTTGGAACAATATCCTACATGTTTGTAAAAATGATTAAAAAATGTGTGTTATGCCAAATAGATTTTTAAACCAAAAACAACCATGTAATAATTTTTTACAAAACGTTTTCCATGTTTATAATATTGAAAGCCTTAGCTAAGTGACATCCTCTTCCTGTTCTGATTGGCTCGTGCTCTTGATCCCCGGCCTCTCTCTAGCACTGCACCAATTGTATCTATTATTTGGCCAGTCATATTCTATTGATGGACGACATATCCCACAATGTTGTGCAATACAATCATTAAATAATACGCTAAAGCGATCTATTCCAGGAGAACTGATCGATGTGCAACGTAGCTCATCGTCACTTGTCATTGTGCATACTGTATTCCTGACCATATTTGATGTGCGAAAATGAAAAATGTATTTACAAAACATGACATTGATCTACAGATTAAACATCTGTAAAGAAGTATAGTGACAGTGTTTACATATGGTGTCATTGGTTACATACGTTTAATAATTTTACAATAATGGAAAATATATTTTAAAACGTTTTTATTATGTCATTGATGAACAATGTTGGAATTAATATGGTAAATACCATAACTGTTCACTACTTTATCAAAATAGTTATATATGTATTTTTTTTAATTTGTACTTTTTCTTTTATGTAACACATTTTCATATTTGTGTTTGTGTTAATTTAAATGTGAAAAGGGTGCATATAATTTATAACAATACTCAGTAACTGATAATTACCACTACAATGTATGACTGTTGGATACGTGTCAAATCATGGCATTACAAACATCAGTTTGTCATAGTCAAAGCAAGGTATGTACGTCACATCTGATCTAAATATTATGTTCTAATGAATTGGA
This sequence comes from Ascaphus truei, assembly GCF_040206685.1. Lineage (NCBI taxonomy): Eukaryota > Metazoa > Chordata > Amphibia > Anura > Ascaphidae > Ascaphus > Ascaphus truei. The sequence continues at coordinate 61,858,322 of NC_134489.1, read as the reverse complement.
CATGCTAATGAACACATATGAATTTATTAGAAACACACATGTAAGGTATTTCAACTACTTATGTTAATTAACATTATTCATTAATTTAAGTTACGTGTCTTCATGACATTGCTACTTAAACTCATCTAATCTCACACTTACTTCAAGATAGAGTTAGAGTTGAGACAGATTATGACGAGAAGGAGAAGACTGGCTCTTGAGGAGAGACAGAAGAGAGAGGATAGGGTGGAGAGGAGAGTAGAGAGTAGACAAGTAGTGCCCCAGCAATATTTATACAGAGAACGTACTATTTTGGAGGGGCTTAGTGAGGAGGAAATTATTAGCCGTTATCGATTGCGTTCAGCAGCAATCTTAGCTCTTTATGCAGAGTTAAGAGATGATTTAGATTCCTTAACAGGCAGAGGTTGTGCAGTCTCTTGCCTTTTTAAAATGCAGTGCTCATTACATTTTCTTGCTTCTTGGGTCTCACAGTCGGCATTCTCGCGGGCCTTTAGCCAGTTTCTATTTGCGCTGACTAGATGCGCTAGGAATTATATACATTTTCTTAGAGAGCAGACAGATTGGCTGGAACTCAGGAATGGCTTTTATAACATAACCGGGCTACCATGCGTGATAGGTGCAATAGATTGCACACATGTTGCGCTGACCCCGCCGACTGTAGATGAGCATGTGTACCGCCGTAACAGGAAACACTTTCACTTCACAATGTGCAGGTCATATGCGATGCCAACATGAGAATTCTGAATGTGGTAGCCAGATTTGTGGGTTCCAACCACAATTCCTCTATTCTGATAAACTCATCAGTCTTCCTTGCATTTGAAATGGGCTATATTGAGCATGGTTAGCTGATGGGTAAGTACATATAATATAATGAAGCTGTAATATCTCCTTTATTTGATGTGTATGTCTTTGATACATAATATTCATGTTACTTTTATATAGCTACATTTTATTATACTCTGGTGTATATTAAGAAATAGTTAAACCTACATGTTACAATGTTTCACACTTTGTTTAAAATACAAAGGTATATGTTAATACAGTTTGTCACATATATAGCGACACACACACAACACCTTTTGAAGAAAATACATGTGTTCGGTCATACAGAATATTTCTCTTATTTGAAGCCAACATATATCACATGATAGCATGCCAAATATGAATTACTAAGGATCTGTAATTAGGACAAATAACAATCAGAAATAATGTCTCAAGCACACATCTGAATGTTGTAAAAGCCAATAAGATATGGCACCTCACATCTGATACTACATAGTTCTTGTGAACCTATTGAATGTTTCAGGCCATGAACCAAACATATTTGTGTACATACCAATATTGTAAAATCTTTTCATCATATTGTAACTCTCTGTATTCTAGGTGATTCAGGATACAGGAGATGACCGTGGCTCCTAACCCCACTGGCAAACCCTATAATCCCTGCAGAGAAGAAATATAATGCGGCACATATATCCACTCGAGCGGTTAGTGAGTGGACATTTGGACTGTTGAAAAGTCGGTTCAGATGTCTTGATAGATCTGCCGATGCCCTACAGTATAAGCCTGAGAAGGTTTCTGACATAGTGATATGTTGCTGCATTCTGCACAATATTGCACCACGTCACAATCTTCCAGCTAACATACGGGAGGGTCTCAAGGAGGACCCTCCTGTCCATGATGCAGGGGATCAGGAGCAGACAGGCAGTGGGGTCGAGACACAGCGGAATGTAATCACCACATTTTTTCAGGTAAGCAACAATCTATATATTAAGAATAATCTACAATGTCCTTCATGTTTATTTAGATTCAAACTAAAAACATTTTCTCATCCTAGGATAGTGATGGCTGAACATATCTTGTGTGTACAAGTTCATCAGTGTGCACGTGCCCATCTGACTATGGTATGTGAAGCTCAAACACCTTTGTAAGAACCATGTAAACCAATATTAATCATGTGTGCATGATGGGTGAATGCTTTGCATGTACAAAATATATAATGATGTATTTTAGATGTGTTAGCGTGAAATGTATGTGAGATTGATGGAAGCAGAAGAATATTTCACACTTTATATGGGAACTCGGCTTACACAAGTCATGTACATAAACCTATACTATCGTATATGTATTACATTGTATTGTATTGTATGTCTTTATTTATATAGCGCCAAAAGTGTACTCAGCGCTTCACAAAGAATACAGTACAGGGAATTATAATTATACAATAAGTGCAGCAAAATCAGACAATAGGAAAGGAAATCCCTGCCCCGAAGAGCTTACAATCTAAGAGGTTTAATGGGAAATTTACAGAGACAGCATGTGAGGGAGTAAGTGCTGTAGAAGGCAGGGCTTGGTCACAATGGGTGGTAGGAGTGACTGAGTGTGGGACCTTAGCCATGAGGGCAGGCTATTGGGATGCTTGATCTGTGGGGTAAAATTTAAGGAAGGTCAGTGTTAAATGAAAAGGTTAACACCATTTACAGGGGAAGAGGTGGCAGGGAGGTATGAGTGAGATCAGGTGTGTATGTCTGGCTTCAGGCTTAGGGAAGATCCCCAGCAGCAGGAAGGAGTAGATAGAGGGTGTGAATAGAGGATTTGTGTGGGTGTTTTTTATTGAGGGGTAAAGAAGTGGTTGGGAGAGAGGTGTATAAATAATGGTGCTGTGGGGAGTGGAGATGTTGTAAAGAACAGAAATGCTCACAAAGGAGTGAGGAAACAGTAAACAAAAAAAGAAATAGGGAGGGCATAGTGAGATGCAGGAGGAGAGAGTTCCAAGGTACTGGAGGATAAAAGTGTACAAATAAATCACAGATGTTAAAAGTTAATGTCTCACAGTGGCAACGTTGTAATGCAGAGTCCAGATCTTCCTCCAATCTTCACCTCCAATTTGAACTCCAAAATTAATTCTTGTAGACACTTTTGATGTACACTTATGATGTGATGCTTTTGATGTTACACAGCCTTATGGCTAAACAGCCATGCTACAGGGACTTAAATACCCTATTCACATGCATTTGACTAACACTTAAGGGAGGGGTTTGTCTAATCAACTCAGACTTACAAAATAGTTAATTAGATTATCATTTATCTCTCAATTGATAGGAATCAGCTCACAAACATACCCCAAAAGCCAATTAAATCTTAATTTCTCTGGTTGGTAGAATGCAGCTCAATGACACATACCCCAAAAGCCAATTAAATCTTAATTTCTCTGGTTGGTAGAATGCAGCTCAATGACACATACCCCAAAAGCCAATTAAATCTTAATTTCTCTGGTTGGTAGAATGCAGCTCAATGACACATACCCCAAAAGCCAATTAAATCTTAATTTCTCTGGTTGGTAGCATGCAGCTCAATGACACATACCCCAAAAGCCAATTAAATCTTAATTTCTCTGGTTGGTAGAATGCAGCTCAATGACACATACCCCAAAAGCCAATTAAATCTTAATTTCTCTGGTTGGTAGAATACAGCTCAATGACACATACCCCAAAAGCCAATTAAATCTTAATTTCTCTGGTTGGTAGAATGCAGCTCAATGACACATACCCCAAAAGCCAATTAAATCTTAATTTCTCTGGTTGGTAGAATGCAGCTCAATGACACATACCTGTTTGAAGAGATAAATCAGAATGTTAGTCCAGATATTCAGAATGCATCCATGATTAAAGATAGAAATAAAACATCCAGAGATATGAACTCCAAAATTAACTCTTGTAGACACTTTGGATGACTGAATATTTTTTTAAAATAATTAATACAATTATTTAAAACATTTATTACATGTACGTAGAATTACTATATTGTATAAATTATAATTTATTTTTCATATTAATGTTCCTTCAGTATAATAAATGCACGTATTGTTCGTATAAGTAAAAATAGAGATACGAGCGCAAAGGTACTGTAAAAAAAATCGAATATATTCGAATATATTAGGATACTTAATGTCCCAGTATTGTATGTAGACTTCCTTGATGGGTGCCGCAAAGGTGTTTTGTGAGTTCGTTCTGAAACCACTTGTAGTACTGTAGAAAAGGAGGGGTCCAATGTGCACTCACATCTGGGTAGGAATATAAAGGGAAAAACGGGAAAAAGGGAAACACAAATAGTGTAATACTGTAAATGAGGAACCAAAAAATAAATTAAAAGGGTGGTATTACACTCACATTTTATGAGGTTATACAGGCATTTCGGGTATCAAATTAACCAACTTGTAGTGTAGGCTCTCAGATGGCAGGATACTCCCGATAATGTGTGGGCTCTCAGATGACAGGATACTCCCAATATGCGAAGGAGAAAGAAACACACAAATAGTGTAATACTGTATATTGCTCATGCAAATCTTATAGGATATAGTATTTACACTCACATTCTATTGAATGGTAGTACGCTTTTCGGTTGCTAAAGTAACCAACTTGTTCCTGTAGGCTTGTAGACTGCAGGATATTCCCAGCAGGAAAAAGATGCAGGAAAAGGTGTAAAAACTTTATGGTGAATAGATAAAATAAAATAAAAATGAACACTTACACAACTGCAAGCATGGATAGCCAGAATAGTAGTCCAAATAACTGAGGCGCCACTCTCAGTATGCTCTCATGATGGCCATATACAAGGAGATACCAAACAGAGGAGGTGCAAAGGTTCAGACAGCTCTCCTGGTCTCTCTAGTCCAGCAAGCAGGCATAAAGCAAGGCTCAATAGTCTGTCCCAACGCGTTTCGTCCTGTAAGACTTCTTCAAGGGGATTTCTAGAAGTCCTGCAGTCCTTTCCTGGTTAAGAGTGCTTGAAATTTGCACCTTTTCTTCCTAGTGTCTTCACATTGGTTGAACGCTGCGTTCCAAGGTCCAGCGGGTGCGTTCCATCTGGAGCGCTGACGTCAGCTGTTGTATTGGGCAGGCACTGCGTGTCAGCGCCTGCACATGCGTTTCACCCTCAGCCAATGGGGAGCTGAGCTATCTCACTGTGATCACACTCCCCATATATGTGATGCCGAGGTACTTGGGGCTTACTATGGAAAGCATCCAAATTAACACATAGAGGCAGTACCCTCTTGGCTCAATGAGAGTGCATCTGACAGTCACATAAAATACTTAGAAAACATAGTAAAAGAAAATATCATAGTGGATACTTATAACAAGAAAGAGAAAAAAGTAATAAACAACAACATAACTCCATATAAAATAACCTTATAGAAACAGACCCAATCTATATTAAAAAGGCGTTAAAATAAAAATCAGCATTCAGTCCCTTTGGTTGTAATGGTTTTAGTTCAAAAATCCAAAATGATTCTCTTTGGGAGAGCTGCTGTACCCTGTTCCCACCTCTCCAATGTGTTTTTACTTGTTCAATTCCCATATATTTCAAACCTCCAGAATCAGAGTTGTGATGTTTTTTAAAGTGTAATGGAACGCTGTGATTTTCGATGCCTAAATTAATATTTCTTAAGTGTTCAAGGATCCTAGTCCGAAGGGGGCATGTGGTTCTCCCTATATATTGCAGTCCACAGGGGCATGTCAACATATATATAACATGTGTGCTTCTACAATTAATGAATGATTTGATTTTGAAACATTTCCCTGTGTGATTTGAACTGAAAGTGTCTGTTTTTGCCTGACCATATTTTCACGCTTTGCATGTGATACATTTATGAAAACCTTTTGGTAGGGATGGTAACCATTTTTCAGTTTCATTATCTTTTTTTATTTCCTTTAGGGCACTTGGTACTAGTGAATCTTTTAAGCTTCTTGAACGGCTGAACACTATCTGCGGACGTTGCTCCAAGAATTCACCCAGAATAGGATCTCCTTTTAAAATATGATAATGTTTCTGTATCACTTTTTGGATTGTATCAAATTTACAGTTATATTTAGTAATAAAAGGGATGAAGTTATCTTTTATGTTTTTTTCCCCCATTGATTATTAAAAGATTTTTTCTGTCCATTGTATCTACTTTTTTTCTTTCCTTTTGTAGTAAAGTATTGTCGTATTTCTTTTCAGAGAATCTTTTTTTCCAAAATTGCTGCTTGTTCATGAAAAATCCCTATTTCAGAGCAGTTGCGTTTGATACACCTCAGTTGTCCTGTCGGGATATTATTTAACCAGGACTTATGATGGCAGCTGTTTTTTAAAATAAAATTATTACTATCGACTTCTTTAAAGAAAGTTTTAGTATGTAGGCTATTATTTTTAATATAAATAGTTGTCTAAAAATGAGAGCTCTATATTGCTATAAATAGAAGTAAAGGAGAGATTAACATTATTTATATTGATATATTTTAAAAAGGACTCTAAAAGATCTTCACTACCGTTCCAAATAAAAATGATTTCAGCAATATAGTGCTGCCATAGGACAAGGTTTGCGCCAAAAGGGTTATTAAGAAAAATGAAATCTTCTTCCCATATCCCAAGGAAAATTTTTGCATAGCTGGGCGCAAACCTTGTACCCATGGCGGTCCCACATTTTTGGAGATAAAATGTGTCATCGAATAGGAAGTAGTTATTAGTTAAATAAAGCGGATACTCGTAATAATAAAATCCATTTGGTTTTCTTTGAGTATTTTTTCCTGTTTTAGAAGGCGCACTACCGCTGCACAGCCTTGATCATGGTTTATAACAGTATATAGTGAAGATACATCGACTGTGCAGAGGACATACTTGTCTAGACATTGAATATATTTTAAAATATTTAAAATATGTGTGGTGTCAAGTAAATGCGAGGGTAAGTTAGTGACATAAGACTGTAGAAACACATCGATATATTTAGAAAGGTTAGATGTTATTGAATCAATTCCTGCTATTATGGGCTGTCCAGGTGGTTTATTCAGATCTTTGTGAATTTTGGGAAGAAAATAAAATATTGGAATTTTAGGGGTGGTATTGTATAGAAAGAGAAATTCATTATTGTTAATGATACCTTCATCCCTTGCTTTAATTAGGAGTCCATGCAGATCAGATTAAATTAAAAAAACTGTCAATCTCGCAGCTGATTTACGAGGGGGTGGGTTTATGTTGTTTCAGTGGGGGGGAAATAGTACATAAAACTTAATCTGGGTTCATGAAAATCAGATTTTAACAGAGGTGTGTTTTGGACCAAACACGTGATTTCTCAGGTTTTCGCCAGTGACCTCTCTGGGAGAAAACCTACGACATATGGTAATGTAGTGTTGCAGGGATTTCTGTTTTATGTTACATTCTGTTATTTTAAAAAGCTGTAATTTATGTTCTTGTAATCCTTTTTCTGTAATCTATGTACTCTATTTTATATATATATAAAACATTTAATAAGTGATGCTTTGGGCTCTGAATCAATTGTTGGACACTCTGGAGAGAGTATTTACATTTTCGGATACATTTTGCTACAACAGATTTTTATCTGTTAAGTGCATAGATTTTTTGCCCGAGGCCCTGGCAGATTTATTAATTTTACATTTTTTATTTGTATTTCTCGGTAGGTGACAAGACATAGATATGATTGCAATTGAGTAAAGGGTTAATATTAACTAATTGAAAGTACCTTGCGCAGGAGAAAGGTGAGTTGGCTAGAGTAGCCGTGTGTATTAACCCTAGTTGCATATCTAAGTCATGTGCTCACTTGTGTGCTGTTCAAGACAGGTGTTATATGGGGACGGATTTAGGGGAGATATTGTCCATTTGAGGAACCTTTGAGAAGGTGAAAAGTGGGACAGCTTGCGAGCTGTGTACTAACGCTTGTCCCGTATGCAAGTCACGTGCACACAGGAGTGCCGTACGTGACAGTAGTATCTCTGAGTGTATGCATGTGAGCCGCTGTATGTATGCACAAGTGAATGCATGTATCACCATGTCTATGTATACATTAGTGCAAGGGCTGCAGGCCCCTCTAACAGTGGAAAGTGGAGGCCAATTCAAATGCCTTAAGGCAGGGGTAGCCAACTTCAGTCCTCAAGAGCCACCAACAGGTTAGGTTTTCAGGAAAGCAATGTTTCAGCACAGGTGGCTGTATATGTCAGTTAAAGACTGGGCCACTGATTGAGCCAAATGTGCTACAGCAGGGATATACTGAAAACCTGACCTGTTGATAGCTCTTGAGGACAGGAGTTGGCTACCACTGCCTTAAGGCCATGGCCGCCGACAGGGGGGGACATCCGGGACAAATGTCTCATGCCCGGTGGCTGTGGGGGGCCTGGTGGCTGGACAAAGCAGTTGGGCCCGGCTCTCCCCCAGCTGCGGGCCCCCCTACTCTCTAACTGTCCCACCCGGGCTGCTAACATGCATGGGAACCCCCTGCCATTGGAACACACCGGAAGTTAGCTGGGCTTGGCTTATGGCATGCGCCGGCATGAGAGAGAGAGACCCGGCGCGCACTGATGTCAGAAGCTGGGGCTCAGCGGCTGAGGTCAGGCTCAACTGCTTTGTCTGCCTGCTGGGCCCCCCGCAGTCAGTGGGCCCGGCCAGAGGCCTGACACCTGAGACCAGCCACCAGGTTTTTTATATGTATTGGTTTTTTTATATGGCTTAAGGTTTTTTATATGTATTGGGGAAATTTTATATGGATTTTTTTATATGGATTGTTTTTTTATATGTATTGTTTTTTTTATATGTATTTGTTTTTCTTTATGTATTGGTTTATATATATATATTGGGGTGGGGTTTATGTATTGTTTTTTTATTTGGATTGTTTTTTTTTACATGGATTGTTTTTTTTATATGGATTTGTTTTTTTTATATGGATATTTGGGGGGGGTTATATGTATTTTTTTTATATATGTATTTGGGGGGGGGGGGGTTGTATATATTTGAGGGCCTGAGGATTTTTTTGTAGGTATTTGGAGGGGTGGGGTATTTTGGTATGTATTTTGTGGGGGGAATTGTGTGAGGGGGAGGGAATGAGTGTGAGGAGGGGTGAATGGGAGAGTGGGGTAATTGACAGGGGGGAGAGTGAGAGGAGCAAGGGAGGTAGTAAGAGTGAGACACAGGGGAGAGAAATATATGTGAGGCGTGGGGCAGTGATTGAGTGAGAGTGGGGTAATTGATGGAGGGGGGGAGAGTGAGAGGGGAGACTGAGGGGAGAAAAAAACATGGGAAGAGGGAGGAAAATAGAGGGGTCTCGTGAGGTGTGAAATGGGTGGTTGGGCTCGCAAGACCGCCGACACGGGGGGGGGGGGGGTCGGCGGTGTAAATCTAGTCCTGGGCCCCAGGAAATCTGTCTGCGGCCCTGCTTAAGGCTTAGCACTACTTAGTAAATATAGCCATATAGCAATTCTGTGGCATAGGCCTAGCATCTTAAAGCAGAAATATACCCTGCTTTTTCTAACCCCCTGATCCTCTTCTCTTAGTATGACTGAGAATAACACAGCAATGTCACTTCTGGCAAGCCGATCATCAGTAGGAAAGACGATCTCTAGGATGCTCAATATTCTCATGACTTATTGGCTTTGGTCTTACCTATCCTTGCAGCTGTCAACACAGGGAAATACCAGCGGAGCTGGGAGTCTCCAAGAGGAAAGAGCATGGTGTCACTTTCTGGAATACCCCTGAACCAGGTTGAATCACGAAAGAAAAAGAAAAAAAATGGAAAGAAAATAAATATGTCTGAAATGAAAAGGAAAATTGAACTCTGCCATGAAATGTCAACAAATTGAACATTTCGAGGTGCTGTATGGTGAAGGAGAGACGGGTTCAGGATTTCCATGACAACTGTCTGAACCACTTGGAATGTTTAAGTTCTGAAAGCTGTATGGACATCCCCTGTTCTAGTGCAATAAAAGGGTGTTCCCTTTTGAATTCCCTAATAAATCAACATGCTCTACTAATGTTAAAACATGTATGAAACTTGGCACATTTTGATCTTTTACCATTGCAAATTTAGCAATATCACCAAAATTGGGAAAAGTTCACCCGAGTTTGCCCCTCGCCGAAGTCTAATATTTAAACTAGCAATGTATGAGTGTATCAATGTATGAGCGTATGTAGCTACATATTGAACTGGCAAATTTATAAACTCCTCTGGACTGTATAGTAGCTCTTAAAGCAGCAGTCTAAGCTGCCGTTATTTTTGTTAATTTTTACCCCCTTTAATATGTGCATCAATACAATCCACATAATGATAAGTAATTAGCTAAGTTGCCGATCGATCTGTTGTCCTGTGATTGATCCACGAAGATTCGGCTCAGGGGTTCACTATATAGCTGCAGAGGAGTATTGACTCGGTATCTGTGACTTTGTAAATGGTTGCTGTAGAAACAAAAAAAGGCTTGTTACATTACAATACATCAAAGATGTAATTCAGAGCTGTTTAAAAAAAATGCTACAAGTATTTTCTCATAGTACCGAACTGATTTATAAAAAAAAAAAAAAACACTTGTAGGATATTCCTTGGTCTGCAAATTTAAACAACTTGAACTGCATGACATTTGCACATCTCCACTGATAGTCTGTATTATTTGGTGATTGACAGGTAGCAAATGACCTCTTTTGGTTGGTCAATAAAGAGTGGATCAGGCCTTTTTGTTTTCCTAGAAATATCACTTTCCCTTAAACCCTTTCCCGCCGTCAGGCCCACACTTGTTTACAGATGCAAAAAGAATTTGCAGCTGCACCATAAGAATGTCACTTCTAAGTGCTATAAATACATGGACATTTGTGCTGTTTTACTAATGGAATTCACATCTTTTCCACTCACATCTGATTGCACTGGATGACACCGCCCGGGGGGCTATTTCAATCCATGCAAAGAAAGGAGAACTGGGGCGCATTTTGCCTCTTTGGAGAGCCCTCCGCCCACCCCGAAAATCTGTAGCTCATTGATTTGACAAAGTTTAAAAAAAACTGAGATAAATAATTGATAGAGAGAGAACGTATTGGCTGAGATATGATAGATTAGGAGTGGGCAACTCCAGTCCTCATGGGCCACCAACAGGTCAGGTTTGAAGGATATCCCTGCTTCAGCACAGGTGGCTCAATCTGTGGATTAGTCTTCGACTGCCACTGATTGAGCCACCTGTGCTGAAGCAGGGATATCCTTCAAACCTGACCTGTTGGTGGCCCATGAGGACTGGAGTTGCCCACCCCTGTGATAGATAAATAAATGGTAGATAGATAAATCTACAGATATGCAGATAGATAGATTGATAGATAGATAGATAGATAGATAGATAGATAGATAGATAGATAGATAGATAGATAGATAAAATAATAGACAGACAGACAGACAGAGAGACAGACAGAGAGACAGACAGACAGACAGACAGACAGACAGACAGACAGACAGACAGACAGACAGACAGACAGACAGACAGACAGACAGACAGACAGACAGACAGATAGATAGATAGATAGATAGATAGATAGATAGACAGATCATGAATACTTTCTGCTTTAAGTAGTGTTTTCTTTCTTTCTCTTTCTTGAATTCGAGCTTCAGACGATGGTTCATTTGTGTGAATCCTGCAGCTCCCTGGGAACAGGATGGACTCTTGCAGATAACACCTATGGCTCTGCCTCAGCAGCAGCAAATAGCAAGAGGGTGGAAATAATGGGCCTTCACAGGATCATCATTATACGTACATTATGTGCGGGCTGCTAAATTGTTAAGAGCCCTTTATTTTTAACTTCTGTTCATCTGCTCGCCATTATTGGAGAAGATGAGAAACCATAGGAGATTTAAGAGTGGCAGAGGGTAATTATACACTTTGCAGAAAGGTATTTTTCATCATGGAATTAGAACAGCATCTAGATAACAGCTATTCAAAAAGCAACGTGGACAATGTTTGTTACCAGGAAGCTTTCCTCCCTTCAAATGGCATCATACGTTTTTGTTTTGTTAACCCCTTCTGCGCCTGCAACACGAGTACTGTTTTTTCCACCGTGTTGGAAAATATTTGGTAGATATCCTCACGTTTTCTGTGATGTAATACTGCTGGAAAAAGAAAAACGGCACAGGATTTATTCAAGAACAAAAGCCATATTAAGGTTGACTCGTTCGCTGGCAGAGAGGGTTAACGGCAGGCTACACCCTTACCCTTTTTAATCATTAATGGGACAGGAAGTTCCAGGTCTCATAGATATTAAAGCAGCAAAACACCTACATAGTTTTTTCATTCTAGGATTGAAGCATGTAGTCTTTTGGAGCTGAACTATGTTAATTTCAGCTCCGGGGAACCCCTGCTTCCATAGATACTTACCTCTGTACGGGCTGCCAGTATCCCCTCAGCCAGGGAACTAGCGTGCGCAACGAAATTCGTGGCTTAAATGTCCCGTGTCAGGTGGGCCAATAGGAAGCTGTGATCATCATCTCGTGCAGCTTCCTATTGGCCCGCGTGACCAGGACATTTAAACGCCACAGAGATACCGGCAGCACCTGCGGAGGTAAGGATTGCGGGAAGCAGGGGGGTCGTCGGAGCTGAAATTAACAAAGTTCCACTCCCGAGATCAACACTTCTTTTATTTTTAACATTTGATGCTTGTTTCAGGAGATATAAATGTTTGAAATATTAAATGTCCAGGAGGTTAATACGGGGCTCTGCGACTAGCCAGCAAAGTACACCTAACCTTAATCAGCTAGCAGAATAGTAGAAAATAAACTATATAAGCACACCGTGCAATGTCCAAATAGAACAACAGAGTCAACAGGAGATGAAAATACTGCACTTGGTATCAGGACGAATCCTACTGCCACAAATCCTTCGATTCTTCTCACTGTCAAGACGCCTGCTACTGCTGAAAAGGAGCTGCTGCTGGAGCCTGGTTAATTGACTGGCTGCAATTAACCAGCTCCCTGATGGATTCCTCAGAACATTTAGAGGCCGTTTTACTTAAACAGGGATAAGTCCCTGTTACAAGGCAAAGCTGACCAAATGTGTCATATCATTTCTGGGGGCCCCATTCTTTAAATTTGTCCTGGACCCCCAAAAAAAATCTGTTGGTGGCCCTGTGCAGCAATTGTGCACAATGAAATCTCTGACTGTCTTACAAGAATCGGCTTGGAGCTGCTCTTGAACTTTGTGCTGACGTAATTCTTTTTCGAACGACTGAAATATTAACTTTATTTTAATGAGTTTGATTACTCCATACCATTTAGAGCCCTAGGTTTAAGAAAAGCAAGGAAACCCTTTGGTCACTAGGAGGCGCCCCCAATACAGACACTGCCCATATAAACTGGCATTAGTGAGGGTCATTCATTATACAGTATTTACATTAAGTACATGGTTTCAATTTATTTGTCTCTTTTCAGCAAAGTATGCAAAGAGGTATACATCCTATAATAATTATTTTGACCCTCTGGCAATACTTACTTTTAAGATACCTGATACCAATGTTAGGAATAAAATGTTTCTAAAATGTTCACACTGTTATTTGTATTGTAATGTGACCCCCCCCCCCCCCCAGCAAGGGAGATTTGTAGACAATGGGGCTAACCTGTAGGCTCCCAGGAGCCTGAGTCTCTGCAAATGTAGTAGGGAGCTTGGGGTGCAGGGGTCTCTTTCCATAGGTTAGTGCAGTACCTCCACCTGCAAGGGCACTGCCAGAGGCAGTGATTACCCCTTGCAGGAACTTCCAATCAATAACAGAATGCAGAATCCAGGAACATTTCAACTGGGGGTTACATGTACAATATTGTACATTTCTTAAAAAGAAGTACAATTTCATTGAAGTATTATGGCTGTTTTCCTTGCAATTTATTTTCTGATACAGGGGATTTAAATGGATTCCAATCGTAAGCAGCAACTGATGATGTTGCAGCTTCCTATTGGTCCAAGATTTAGCAGCCATTTTGTTTCCACTAGAGGGGGATTTTTAAGCCGGTATCAACATTTGGTAAGCATCTCTGGAAAATAGAGCGGGGGTGGGGGGCGGGGGGGAGAGGGAGGGGGAACACCTCTGGTTCCCATCCTGTAAAACAAAATGGGGAGGTTAATAAAAATATAAAACAACTTTAGGGTATCGATGCTCTAATTAGAAACCTCCATAAACTGCGTGCATTACAGAAAAGCGGAAATGCTGCCTGATATTCAACTGACATTACAGTTTTACCTCAAACATTTCCAGAGATAATCTTGAGATAATGAGGCAGATCAGTGTGAATAATGGCAATTGCTTTTTTTTCTCTAGCTCTGACCACCCCTACAGATAAACAGCTGGGAAATACTTTAAAAACCTCCATATTTATGTTTGGATTTGTGTTTGGGAAGGAATTCCTCTGCTGGGACATTTCCATAGATTGGTTGCCAAGGCTTCATAAATAATCAGTTTACAAAGCCAAACAAGAAAAAAAACAAACTAAATAAATATCACTTCTAATCTGCAGTTTACTTCTCAGATTAAATGCTGTCATATCTGTTGACAATAAATACTAGGTTGTAGTGCCAACTTAATTCTGCTTGCTCTGTCTTTGGGGCAGATTTAACCCCCTAGGACACGGAGTCAGTAACAGGAATCGGGATAAATTCTTCAAAACGTAAAGGGCATAGTTTCCGCCTGTTAAAAAAGAGGTTAAATGAACAAAACAAAAAAATATTTTTGGGCAAATACATATAAAACCCACCCAAAATACATATATAAAAACCCTGAATACATAAAATAAAAATAAAAAAATCATATAAAACCCCCAATACATATTTTTAAAAAAACACATATAAAATAGACCCCAATACATATTAAAAAAGACCCCAATGCATATAAAAAAAACCAATGCATATTAAAAAAAAACAATGCGTATTAAAAAAACCAATGTGTATTAAAAAAAAACAATGCATATAAAACACCCCAATACATATTAAAGAAAAACAATAAATATAATAAATACCCCAATACATATAAAAAAATGTATATAACAAATACCCCAATACATATAACAAATACCCCAATACATAAGGTATAAAAAATGCATATAAAAAAATACCCCAATACTTAGAAAAAATACAGCAATACATATATTAAAAAACAATTCATATAAAAAAATCCCCAATACATATAAAACCCAAGGTATATAAAAAAAAATCCAAATACATATTTAAAAAACAATACATATAAAAAGCCCCAATACATATAAAAAAAAAGCCCCAATACATATAAAAAAGCCTAGGCATATAAAAAATACCCCAAAACATATAAATAAAAAACACTGCATATAAAAAAAATCCCCAATACATGTAAAAAATACCCCAATACATATAAAAAAGGCCTCAATACATATAAAAAATGCATATATAAAATACCCCAATACATATAAAAAATACCGCAATACATATGAAAAAAAACCCAATACATATAAAACCCCCAATGCATATCAAAAAGAAATTACATATTAAAAAAGCCCCCAATACATATTTAAAAAAAAAAAGTGTAAAAATAATGTTTCCCCCCCCCCAAATAATTAAAAAACACACTTACCTTGTGGCTGGTCAGGCCGGGCCCGGTATCTGCAGGGGGCCCGGTGGCCGGTGCTGCTCGTTTGGACGACCCCTGGCCAGGCCCAGCTGCCTGTCTTCTCGCCACTTGGCCCCAGCTCTCCTTCAGCTGCAGGCCTCTTCCACTCTGTCCCACGTTGGTGATAGAAAATACCCGGGCGCTACCACTGAAAAACAAGAAGAACAGGCGGAGCACAGGTTGAGGGACAATACAAAGGTTTAAAACACTTGATGGTTTTAGATTCTCGACTGTTGTGTATAATAAAATGTAAAATATCATAAACACTTACACGGCCTTGTGTAAATGCTTTCACATCAAGGTATCTTTACTTTGCTTCTTTATCTTCTATGTTCTCTCTGTGCGATCGTTTCTTCTCCTCTGGTCCAAAGGAAGAGCCTTTGTATAAAGTGACTCCACATCCATAGTTGCTAGTAGTGTTCCTGTTGGGAGGGGGCCAAGGCCTTCAGTTTGTTTAGCAGGTCGGTGGTATCCTGGATATAGCTGGGTGTGTTCCTGACAAGTGGTTTTAGAATGCCCTCCACCCAGCCAGAAATATTCTCGGTAAGTGTTCCATATCCAGAGATAATAGGGCGCCCAGGGTTACCCTCTTTGTGAATTTTAGGGAGCATGTAGAATGTGCCAGGTTTTGGGTTAGCTGGTATCAGGTCCAGAATTTGTTCTCTTATGCGGATCGGGAGTGTTTTAATGATCCTGTTGAGTTCTCGCATGTATTTTTTAGTTGGATCCTCCTGCAGCTTGGTGTAATACTTTGAATCAGAGAGTTGCCTGTGTGCTTCCCGCAGGTAGTCTGTGGTGTTCATTATGACCACTGCTACTCCCTTGTCCGCAGGTTTGATTGTTATGTTGTGTTTGGCCTTTAGCGATTCTATGGCTCTCCTCTCCATCAGTGTCAGATTATATGTTTGTTTCCTTACTGACACTGATGGAGAGGAGAGCCATAGAATCACTAAAGGCCAACCACAACATAACAATCATAGGAGCCCTACGCAAGATCGCCAGGAAACTACAACCCATCCTCCAGGAAGATACAAGACTGCAACAGGTCTTCCCTGAAGCACCCTTATTATCATACAGACAACCCCATAATATCAAGAATATTATGGTGAGGAGTAAAGTATTCAGTAGTACAACTGAATGCGGGACAAAACCATGCCAGGACCCAAGATGCAAAACCTGCGCAATGCTCTACACAGCGGACACAATACAAATACCACACAGGAATCGGGAATACAAAATCAGAGGAAGGTTCACCTGTTCCTCCAGCAATGTCGTGTACCTCATCATGTGCATGAAATGCCCAGGGGGCTGCTACTACATAGGTGAGACAGAGCAGGGGCTAAACAAGAGAATGAACCTGCACCGCCACAGCATCACACGCGGAACAAGAGACAGTCCTGTTGGCGAACATTTCTCTGACTCTGGCCATAAGATGAACGATCTGAGGGTTGCCATACTCAAAAATACTCTTAAAACACCGAAAGAGAGACGGTTGCATGAATACAAATTTATGCAACTGTTCGGGACACTTAGCAGTGGCCTAAACAGAGATCGAAATTTTATGAGTCATTACTGACACAAGTGAACTCTCTTCCCATGAGCGCTATAGGCCGTCTGTACATACTGTGCTATATGTATGCACACACAGCTGTCTCTCACACATACTTATACTCCTTGTTTTTCCATCCCTATACACCAATAGGGACCACATAGTATCAACACACACGTTTAGTTGTGCTACTAACTCTCACATTTCCACACCCACCCACACCATTTATATCCACTCCCACTCCACACACACCTTTTGTAAAGCACTATATATACTGTGGGCTCTCCATTAATTTTAATCACACTGATACACATACACACTCTTTCATCACTTGCTTTCAGGAACCTTTTGACACCTCCAGCCATAAAACACATCCACACAGGGGGAAGGACCAGCACAGATAACATTCCAATAGACGCTATTTATAGTATAGCTTTTGCTTGCTTCATTCATTGTAACATCGCCGGAAGAAGAGATCAGTGTATCTCGAAAGCTCGCACAAATAAAAGCATTTCGTTAGCCACAGAACAGTATCATCTATTTATTTTTTGATTATTGAAGCTCGGCTAACACGGTACTGATAACTCTACATGTATATATATATATATATATATATATATATATATATATATATATATATATACAGTGTTCGACAATCCTATACATTTACACGCCCGGGGTGGGTGGATTTAATCCCCGGGCGAGTAAATATTGGCCCAAGCAGCACACGTGTTTTTTTTTTTAATTCCCCCGCTCGCGCTAAAATTTTCCCTGCTCGCGCTGCCTGAAAAAAAAAAAAACTCCCCTACCTGACAGCTGATTGGCGCGCGCTCCCAGGCATTGTGGGCACGCGGCCAGGCTCTATATGAGCCCGCCCCCAACGAGCGGCCATTCTTTCTGGCCGGAGTTATGTTGCAGAGTAAGTACTCTCCAATCCTCCGGCCCCTCTGCTCCTTCCCTGCGAGCCAAGGTGTTTCCCCGCTTCCTCCCCCCCGATACTCGTGCCGTGGGGCGAGTGTTGGTAGTGGGGGTGTCCCCCCCCTTCCCTCCCCGGTCCCGCGCCGCTTCCCTCAATACTCGCGGGGCGAGTGATGGTAGTGGGGGTGTCCCCCCCTTTCTCTCCCCGGTCCCGCGCCGCTTCCCTCGATACTCGCGCC